>NC_092231.1:28273198-28323198 GCF_036320965.1 Panulirus ornatus | reverse complement strand
AGTGAGCCAGGGTTGTAGTATGTACTGATCATAGTATCTATGGCACTGCTTTCATACATATCTGTGGCACTGCTTTCATGCGTATGTATGGCACTGCTTTCATACATATCTGTGGCACTGCATTCATGCGTATGTATGGCACTGCTTTTAACTAATCCAGCTGATCAATCATTCCGTATTTTTTAACCATCCTGTTAGAGAAAAATTACGTCGCCTCATTCGAGATCAAACGTTTGCCCAGGAGTTTATATCCATAACTACGAGTGAAACCAGACGAATCTATCGTGAAGCACCTCGCTGGTTCGAGATTCTCGACGGCTTTAATGATTTTGAACCCCTCATAGTATATGTTTCTCAGTCCGGCACTGATCTTGGTCGCTCGCCTCTGTACACGTCTCTATGTTGTCTGTCTGTCGTCAAGTTGCAGGACGACCAACACTGAACACAGTGTTCAACATGGGGACGCACCACTGACTTGTAAAATATGAGGACAGTTTCCCCGAGACGTAACTTCGAAAGTCATGTCCGCGAATCCAAGAATATTTTTCGCTCGTCTCCCTGCTTCTGTTCACTGCTTATTTAGTTTAGGTGACGAGATATCATTTACACACCAAAAGTCCTTTTTCTCTTTTACCTTACGTAGCTCCATGAAAATCATATTGAATCTTGCCTTCTCATTGTTATGGTAGATATGTGAAGTACTTAGTACTTAGCATTTAATGTTCCTTTGCTTCATGTTAGCCCAGTTCAGCAGTTTGTTTATGTAAGTGTGTCGCTGCAGAGCTTCACTTTCTGTCGTAGATTTATTTCCCATCGTAGTATCATCCGCCCATTTAGATCCCTTACTCTGAAACTCATCATCAATATCATTAGTGTACTCGAGAAAGAGAATCGGTTCCAGGACTGATTGATCCCTGTGGTACGCCACTTGTCACGTCTTACCGTTCTAAGGCGTGACCATTGATCACCACTCTTCGTTTACAGCCAGGTAACCCGTTTCCTAACCATCGTGGGATATCCCCAACCATACCATGGGACTTGGATCTAGTTAGCAACTTGTGATATGGAACTTTACCTAATTGTTTATGAAGATTTAGATACATAACATCCCCCCACCTGTTTTACTTTCCTCGTTAATGTTAAGAAATCGAGCACATGTGTCAAACATGATCGCTTTCCTGGATGACCATGTTGAGGATCGTTTATTATGTGTTGTTCCTCTGTATGGTGTACAGTCTTATCCCAAACGATGGTTTCCATTAGTTTACCAACTGCCTTCGTTAAGCTAATTGGTCGATAATTTCCCGGCAGTGAGTCGTTACGTTGATTGAACGTCGATGGTACACTGGCAAATTTCCATTCCTCTGGCTCATTTCCTGGAGGAGAGGGTATGGAAAAGTCGAGGGTAACAGCCACAAAAACCGTGAATCAAGGTTGGTGGGTTGAGCTTGAGGCTTCTCAACTGCCAGGGTCATTACGGCCCTCACCGTCAAGCTACATCACGTCCATCAACTGAAATATCTTGTAACATCTTCTGGTGTTAAGGGTAATTCTAAGACCGCCTACATTCTTACGGGCCAGCGAGGAAGACGTGTCTCTCTCGACTCGAGCGAGAGCCACGTTTTCTATGGAAGCGGAAAAAAGTGAAAATAAAACATTGGACCATAAATTACTGCGAATCAGACGAAGAAAAAAAAAGAAAATAGGGAGAAATTGATTGCCGTCTGAGACTGACATGCAAAAATGGAGAAAAAGAAGCGTAAAAAAAAGCCATTGGTGAGATAGAGAGGAAAAAAAGATGGCTCTAAAAATGAAGTTTTAGATCGAGGACGACCATTGGCTGGTGTGTTGGTACGTCGTAGATCGGCGTGACTGGTTCAGGTGGGGTAGAGAACATGACGAGGCTGGAGCTTGATGGTGTGACCAGCCAGGCTCAGGGAGGGACAGGGGCCTGGCCAGTGCACGGGAACCAGTGTGGAGGAAACTGTCTCGCGAGTCATTGGTTGGCTGCTCCTGCTGGTGTGGGGCAGAGCGGCACACCTGGCTTGTGTGGGGCAGAGCGGCACACCTGGCTTGCGTGGGGCAGAGCGACACACCTGGCTTGTGTGGGGCAGAGCGGCACACCTGGCTTGTGTGGGGGGCGGCGTCCCGGGTGTGTGACAGGTTACAGGCGGGGGAGAGGTGATGTAAGGCCAGGGTTGGCAGGCACCTCCCTGAGAGAGTGTTGTGGACAGTTGGGGTGCGTCAGGCGGGAAGGGAAGTGGAGACAATCTCTCCAACATTGTTGGTGAACACACACACACACACACACACACACACACACACACACACACACACACACACACACATTGTATGTAGTACGTGTATACACGACGCGTTGAAGAGTTAATTGACAGAAGTAACTGCCAGCAGCCGTGAGTAATGTGTTCTTAGATGAAGAGAAACATCGGAGAGAGACGAGGTGCTGTGTGAGTGGCAGGTGGTGGTGGTGGTGGACTGCAGGGGAGGTGTGAGTGGCAGGTGGTGGTGGTGGTGGACTGCAGGGGAGGTGTGAGTGGCAGGTGGTGGTGGTGGTGGACTGCAGGGGAGGTGTAGGCCAGTGTCTGGGTACGATGTTCCATTTTGTTTATGTTGAAGACTCCAATGACGGACACAAGTCCATATCAAGGCCGGGCATTAATTGAATTATAAGAGAGAATTATGAAACGGGTAAAGAAAAGACAAGGAAAAGTAATCACGAATTTTTGAGGATATGAAAGAACCTGTCTTTTGGAATGTGCCAGGTCATAGTTTTCGGGAAAGACATGAGAAGGTAGTGTTCCAAAGCTTCGACATGTAGGGAAAGAAGCAGTTATCAAAACGGCCCACCCTTGACTTGCCAACGGCCACACAGTAATCACGTGATGCAGCAGCTTGCCGAGTATCGCGTGGTCCAGCTAGTGGTGGGGACACACAAGCAGCCTGCTCTCAGGAGCAGAACCAAAATAATACCTATAGAAGAGGGAAAGTGAACCAACATTGCGGCGTAGGGCAAGAGGGTCAAGTTTGGAAGTTAGCCTGGGAAAGTTTATAAGTCAGACCGCTGTCGACTCTACTCTGTCGAGTAAGGATACAGAGCTAGAACCACCCCAGATGTGAGAGCAGTACTCCATACAAGGACGAATCAATCCCTTGTATAAACGGAGTAACTGTTCAGAAGAAGAGCACAATTCTTTAACGAAGACAAAGTCTATAACACTCCTCTGTTCCCCTGAACCTCATGTATGCTCTCCAGTACAGCCCATATCACCATTTACCCTATATGTACCCTCCAGTACAGTCACTGTCATCATTACGTTATCCGTGAGGCAAGGCGATAACCTCTCCTCGTCATCCATTAATAAGTCTTTCTGGTCTTTAGCTAAGGGCATCTCTAACACCTTCTGTCGCTCTACCTTTCCTTCACGTTTCCGTTCTGACGGTACTATAGCTGTCTCTCCCATAGACAAAGCAACTCTCTTTGGTTCCCGTTTCTCCTCTAACTCCACCTTGGATAACTCTAACATTCCTTCACCCCCTCAAGCTCCTCTTCCTTATGATATGCACTTCCCCGTGATCTCTTTCGGGACTGTCCGAAGAGTACTTTTCTCTCTTTAGACACAAGCAAAGCTTATGGTTCTGATGACATCCATCCCCGTGTACTGAAGCAGTGTGTCTTTGAACTTGCACCTGTGCTTGATCGTCTGTTTCGTGTCTGTTTAAATCCAAAACTTTTCCTTCTCCTCCTTGGAAGTCTGCATTAATACATACCATCCCTAACAAGGGTGACCGTTCTGACCCCTCTAACTATCGTACTTTTGCTTTGACATTTACCATTTCCGTAGTGTTTGCATCCCTCCTCAACTCCCATACCCTTAAACACCTCGAAAATCACAGACTTCTCTCTGATCACCAGTATTGCTTCCATAAAGCAAGATCCACTGGTGATATTTTTTCCTATCTTGCTAATGTCTGGTCATCATCCCTGAAAGATTTGGGAGCATCCTGTGAAGTTGCCCTTGACATATGCAAAGCTTTTGGCTGGATGTGGCAATGGGGTCTCATCTCTAAGCTCCCCTCTTTTCTCTTCTCTCCCTCACTTTCCTCCTCTTCGGCCGATCTGTCTCCGTGGCTGATGGGTCAGCGTCTTCCCTTTTCTCCATCGACCGCGGTGTTCCTCAAGATTCTGTCGTGTCTCCAACACTTTTTCTCGTTTTCATCAACTGTTTCTTCCTCAGATAACCAAATGCTCTCACACGCTGACGACTCAACATTGCATTCCTCCACATCCCTCAGTTCTGCTCCTTCTTCTCTCACTCGATCTTGCATCAAGTCATGACACAGTTTCCTCAGTGAACACAGGCTTGGACAGGATACCTCATTGAGGTAGATGAAATCTGGTTTAGTTTTTAATGCCTCCAAGACACAGTTTCTACCCATCTCTTCATCGAAAATTCCTTACGCCTCTCGTCTCTCCTTCGACGATTCTGTAACTCCTCCTCTAGAGTCAATTAACATGGCATTACTGTAGCGTCCACTCTCTCTTGGAACCCCATATTACGGAAATAGCTGAATCTGCTTCTAAGAAACTGGGAAATCTGTTTAGATGTTGAAATTTCTTTTGAACAGTAGCTCCGTTTATAAACTGTCCCAGGCTAACTTCCAAACTTGCCCCTCTTACCCTACGCCACAATGTTGGTTCACTTTCCCTCTTCTATAAGTATTACTTTGGTTTTTGCTTCTGAGAGCTGGCTGCCTGTGTGGCCCCCACCACTAGCTAGACCACGCAATACTCGGCCAGCTGCTGCGTCACATGTTTACTGTGAGGCCGTTGGCCACACATGTGGGCCATTCTAATAACTGTTTCCTTCCCTACACGTCGAAGCTTTGGAACTCTCTACCTTCCCATGTCTTTCCCTATGATTATGACCTGGCATATTTCAAAAGACAGGTTTTTCACTTTCTGCAAAATTCGTAAATACTTTCTCTTGTCTCATCTTTCTCCTTTTCATTAACCTCTTTAGATTTCAAGTAAGGCCCGGCCTTGATGTGGATTTGTCTGTGACTGGAACCTTCCACATAGAAAAAAGAAGAAAAAAAAAAAAAGAATGGTTAGAGTCATCTCAGAACTTCCCATCAGTTCCCATATCTTCCTGCCAGCCACATCAACTTTTTGAATTTGCTTTTAAAACTCACAAGTCCACACAAATCTTGCATTATCATGAATGGCTTCCTCTGAATTTCCTCTTATATTGATTTTTTCTTTTATCTTCACTTTAATCTTATCTTTGTTTCACTTACCATGAAGGTGGATGACATGGTAATATCTGGTAATTGTTCATCACCAGATGCTCGTCTTTCCTACATCAGTATTACTTCTCCATCGTACATTATCTTTTTTTTTTCCAAAAGAAGGAACAGAGAAGGGGGCCAGGTGAAGATATTCCGTTAAAGGCCCAGTCCTCTGTTCTTAACGCTACCTCGCTAACGCGGGAAATGGCAAATAGTATGAAGAAAGAAATATATATATATATATATATATATATATATATATATATATATATATATATATATATATATATATCTCCTGTTGGTCTCATAATCCTGTATGACTTTAGTGTCTTAACTTATTGTAACTTTCCTCGCCTTCATTAGTGTTCCTCGTAGACACATGAAACACATACATGTCATCGTCAGATTGTAATGTGTTTACAACTGTTGTGGGTCATTAAAGTTCTATATTAGTCAAGCTGATAACCTGGTCATTTGTTTCGTTTGTATTTTTATTGTTTTTCAACCTATTTCCTTATCAGTTTCTCCCTGACTCTGATGTTCACTATGATACATGTACCCCATCTCTCTCTCTCTCTCTCTCTCTCTCTCTCTCTCTCTCTCTCTCTCTCTCTCTCTCTCTCTCTCGGGCTATTCTTTCCGTAACTTGTCGTATCTGGAGACATGCCACGTTTTCTGTTGCCTGGTCCCTCTGCTGTTTGAGCCTTTTTTCCCATCATTGTAATCTCCCATTTCCCCTTCGTCATTCAGCCTCGCGGGAGCAGACCATTCCTGATGGCTTATCTTTCTCAGGTCACACATCCTTCCTCTCCTGCCATGTCCTGTACCTTCACACCTCCTGCACTCTTCCTCATCCTTTCAGTCGTCTGGTGTGCCATCATCTGATTCTGGTCAGTATTACGTCATTATGTCCGTCTTCCCGTTTTCCATATCCTCCTTTTACGACCCTTTCCAATAGTTCTTGATGTGACATATTCATTTCATTCATCGTCCTTCATCATCCCTTCCTTCTCTTCTCGTAATTTATTCATTAACATTTAACTGTCAATCAGTTTGGGTCGACATTGTGTACAGCACCAGAGTGTGACCTTCCTCCTGGTGTAAGATCGTGTGGGTCTGCCTCACTCCTGCCTGGCGTACATGGCCCCATCATGTGTACCCATCACATGTCACCCCCATCATCATTCCTCTTTACCATCTTCCACATTCGTCACCATCCTCCCCACCTACACGATCCTGCCATCATTTCAGCAGATCGTTGAAGATGCCACACTCAGCGCATGTCTTCTTCCTGTTTCTTCTTCTTCTTCCTCTTCCTCTTTTTTCTGTGTGACTCCTTTCCTGTACTCTTAAGATATCTGTATATATGACCTTCCCCAAGCGCCCACACCTCGCACCGTCACCTCAGTGGTTGTAAGACAAAGGTAATGATGTGTTCCTCTGCCAGGTTAGGTTAGAAGTCCAAGAGATGAGGAGGAGATGGTTGCGTGGTCATGATGTACGTGTGTGGGTGGGGCTGGTCATGATGTACGTGTGTGGGTGGGGCTGGCCATGATGTACGTGTGTGGGTGGGGCTGGTCATGATGTACGTGTGTGGGTGGGGCTGGTCATGATGTACGTGTGTGGGTGGGGCTGGCCATGATGTACGTGTGTGGGTGGGGCTGGCCATGATGTACGTGTGTGGGTGGGGCTGGCCATGATGTACGTGTGTGGGTGGGGCTGGCCATGATGTACGTGTGTGGGTGGGGCTGGTCATGATGTACGTGTGTGGGTGGGGCTGGTCATGATGTACGTGTGTGGGTGGGGCTGGTCATGATGTACGTGTGTGGGTGGGGCTGGCCATGATGTACGTGTGTGGGTGGGGCTGGCCATGATGTACGTGTGTGGGTGGGGCTGGCCATGATGTACGTGTGTGGGTGGGGCTGGCCATGATGTACGTGTGTGGGTGGGGCTGGCCATGATGCACGTGTGTGGGTGGGGCTGGTCATGATGTACGTGTGTGGGTGGGGCTGGCCATGATGTACGTGCGTGGGTGGGGCTGGCCATGATGTACGTGTGTGGGTGGGGCTGGTCATGATGTACGTGTGTGGGTGGGGCTGGCCATGATGTACGTGTGTGGGTGGGGCTGGCCATGATGTACGTGTGTGGGTGGGGCTGGCCATGATGTACGTGTGTGGGTGGGGCTGGTCATGATGTACGTGTGTGGGTGGGGCTGGTCATGATGTACGTGTGTGGGTGGGGCTGGCCATGATGTACGTGTGTGGGTGGGGCTGGTCATGATGTACGTGTGTGGGTGGGTGGGGTTGGTCATGATGTACGTGTGTGGGTGGGGCTGGCCATGATGTACGTGTGTGGGTGGGGCTGGCCATGATGTACGTGTGTGGGTGGGGCTGGTCATGATGTACGTGTGTGGGTGGGGCTGGTCATGATGTACGTGTGTGGGTGGGGCTGGTCATGATGTACGTGTGTGGGTGGGGCTGGTCATGATGTACGTGTGTGGGTGGGGCTGGCCATGATGTACGTGTGTGGGTGGGGCTGATCATGATGTACGTGTGTGGGTGGGGCTGGTCATGATGTACGTGTGTGGGTGGGGCTGGTCATGATGTACGTGTGTGGGTGGGGCTGGCCATGATGTACGTGTGTGGGTGGGGCTGGTCATGATGTACGTGTGTGGGTGGGGCTGGCCATGATGTACGTGTGTGGGTGGGGCTGGCCATGATGTACGTGTGTGGGTGGGGCTGGTCATGATGTACGTGTGTGGGTGGGGCTGGTCATGATGTACGTGTGTGGGTGGGGCTGGTCATGATGTACGTGTGTGGGTGGGGCTGGCCATGATGTACGTGTGTGGGTGGGGCTGGTCATGATGTACGTGTGTGGGTGGGGCTGGTCATGATGTACGTGTGTGGGTGGGGCTGGCCATGATGTACGTGTGTGGGTGGGGCTGGTCATGATGTACGTGTGTGGGTGGGGCTGGTCATGATGTACGTGTGTGGGTGGGGCTGGTCATGATGTACGTGTGTGGGTGGGGCTGGTCATGATGTACGTGTGTGGGTGGGGCTGGTCATGATGTACGTGTGTGGGTGGGGCTGGCCATGATGTACGTGTGTGGGTGGGGCTGGTCATGATGTACGTGTGTGGGTGGGGCTGGTCATGATGTACGTGTGTGGGTGGGGCTGGTCATGATGTACGTGTGTGGGTGGGGCTGGCCATGATGTACGTGTGTGGGTGGGGCTGGTCATGATGTACGTGTGTGGGTGGGGCTGGCCATGATGTACGTGTGTGGGTGGGGCTGGCCATGATGTACGTGTGTGGGTGGGGCTGGTCATGATGTACGTGTGTGGGTGGGGCTGGTCATGATGTACGTGTGTGGGTGGGGCTGGTCATGATGTACGTGTGTGGGTGGGGCTGGTCATGATGTACTCTAGGAGGGTTTGGCAGGAACGGGACGTGAGAGGGAGAAAGATGTTGATCATTTCGGCTCAGCGACAAGTAAGGATGGTTACTGCGTGACCAGGCACGAGGGACGACCACCCCTTTTTCGAAGGCTCACGTTCAAGAAATCGAGAAGGGGATTACCGGGAGTCCAAACCTTCACCATGATATCATCATCCCCTGGCGCAGAGGCCTTCCCTCCCTGGTGTACACACACGGCAGCTCCTCACATGTGACTGGCATGTTGTTGACTGCATTTGGTCACCACAGCCTCCGTGAAGGACTGCCTGGTGGACGTAGTCCTGGATAGAGTGAGGCAACGCGTTGATGTGTGACTGTGGAGACCACTGTAGTGTTGCGTGGTGTCCCGTGGTCCACTGGACTGTGTGGTGTGAGTGGCTGTCTCCAGGCCTGCAGGTACCCACCACAAACACTGGAGATGTGACACTTGGTCAAGGTTCCTGAATACGTGACGTCTTAGTGTGTGGTGAGATGCGTCAGCAGGGAGTGTGTGGGTGTGAGGTGTTAGCAGGGAGTGTATGGGTGAGAGGCGTCAGCAGGGAATGTGTGGGTGAGAGGTGTTAGCAGGGAGTGTGTGGGTGAGAGGCGTCGGCAGGGAGTGTGTGGGTGAAGGTGTTAGCAGGGAGTGTGTGGGTGAGAGGCGTCGGCAGGGAGTGTGTGTGTGAAAAGTGTCAGTAGGGAGTGTGTGTGTGAGAGGTGTCAGCAGGGAGTGTGTGGTGAGAGGCGTCAGTAGGGTTTGTGTGGGTGAGAGGCGTCAGCAGGGAGTGTGTGGGTGAGAGGCGTCAGCAGGGAGTGTGTGGGTGTGAGGCGTCAGCAGGGAGTGTGTGTGTGTGTGTGTGTGTGTGTGTGTGTGTGTGTGGGAAAAGTGTCAGCAGGGAGTGTGTGTGTGTGAGAGTTGTCAGCAGGGAGTGTGTGGGAGAGAAGCGTCAGCAAGGAGTGTGTGTGTGAGAGTCAGCAGGGAGTGTGTGGGAGAGAAGCGTCATCAGGGAGTGTGTGTGTGAGAGTTGTCAGCAGGGAGTGTGTGGGAGAGAAGCGTCAGCAGGGAGTGTGTGTGTGAGAGCTGTCAGCAGGGAGTGTGTGTGTGAGGGGTGTCAGCAGGGAGTGTATGGGTTAGAGGTGTCAGCAGGGAGTGTGTGTATGAGAGGTGTCAGCAGGAAGTGTATGGGTGAGAGGTGTCAGCAGGGAGTGTGTGGGTGACAGGTGTCAGCAGGCAATGTGTGTATGAGAGGTGTCAACAGGGAGTGTGTGTATGAGAGGTGTCAGCAGGGAGTGTGTGTATGAGAGGTGTCAGCAGGGAGTGTGTGTATGAGAGGTGTCAGCAGGGAGTGTGTGTATGAGAGGTGTCAGCAGGGAGTGTGTGTATGAGAGGTGTCAGCAGGGAGTGTATGGGTTAGAGGCGTCAGAAGGGACTGTGTATGTGAAAAGTGTCAGCAGGGAGTGTGTAGGAGAGAAGCGTCAGCAGGGAGTGTGTGTGTGAGAGGTGTCAGCAGGGAGTGTGTGTGTGTGTGTGTGAGAGGTGTCAGCAGGGAGTGTATGGGTTAGAGATGTCAGCAGGGAGTGTGTGGGTGAGAGATGTCAGCAGGGGACTCGTTTTCCTCAGTTCTCCCTCCCACTGTAACATGGCCGGAGGCCCACTAGGAACACTTGATATCAGTAAAGAGTTTCAGTGTATTAACCCCTTGAGCACCACAGTACGATGGCCTGACCTTTGACCTGACCCTTATGGATCAGGTGAAAGGTCACATCATCACACCTGAGGGAGGTGTCGTCGTGCTCCAGGGTCGTGCCCAGCCACTGTAGAGGGGACTACTGTGACCTCAGGGAGGTGTGTGTGTCTCCCGCCGTATCCTTCACCAGGTCCTCCTGTGCTGTACCATCCTCGCTAGTCCAACCTACCACACTGTCTGCCCTGGTAGCTCGGGCCTGCCACCCTGCCTGCCTGGTAGCTAGGGCCTTCCAACTAGCCAGCCTCGTAGCTAGGGCCTGCCACCTAGCCAACCTGGTAGCTTGGGCATGCCAACTAGCCATCTTGGTAGCTAGGACCTGCCACCCTGCCTGTCTGGTAGCTAGGGCCAACCACCCTGCCTGCCTGGTAGCTAGGACCAACCACCCTGCCTGCCTGGTAGGTAGGGCTGCCAGGTCTCCGGGCGTAGGTGATCCCGGCGGACAGACAGGAGCCCGTGACGACGAGGCTGGAAGCGTCGCCAAGTGGAGGTGATCATGGTGGTCACGGGTCATCACTCCATGACTAGGATGGAGAGGTCCTCCTCCTCCTCCTCTCCTCACCCAGTGCACCGCAGGTGAACGCTCTCGACCCCTGACCACCACCACCACAACAACAAGGGCCACATGCCGTCCTCCTCCGTGTGTTCACTGTGACGTTGTTGACATTGTGTGGCAACATTGAGGAAGATTATTGGTTTGTGTGGCAACATTGAGGAAGATTATTGGTTTGTGTGGCAACATTGAGGAAGATTATTGGTTTGTGTGGCAACATTGAGGAAGATTATTGGTTTGTGTGGCAACATTGAGGAAGATTATTGGTTTGTGTGGCAACATTGAGGAAGATTATTGGTTTGTGTGGCAACATTGAGGAAGATTATTGGTTTGTGTGGCAACATTGAGGAAGATTATTGGTTTGTGTGGCAACATTGAGGAAGATTATTGGTTTGTGTGGCAACATTGAGGAAGATTATTGGTTTGTGTGGCAACATTGATGAAGATTATTGGTTTGTGTGGCAACATTGATGAAGATTATTGGTTTGTGTGGCAACATTGATGAAGATTATTGGTTTGTGTGGCAACATTGATGAAGATTATTGGTTTGTGTGGCAACATTGAGGAAGATTATTGATGCTACGTTGATGGTTGGAGGAGATGGGGTTATTATCTGCTTTGGTCGTCTGGTCATGAGGCAGTTATGGTCATTACAAGATAAGTTGGTGAGAGGCATTTCTCCGTGCCAGGTCTGGCTGGACACTGAGAGGAAGCAAGACTTAATTATGTGTCATGAATGAGATTGTATGGATCTGGATGCCAGCAGCCTACGTGTGGGTGAGAGGAAGACAGCCACCTGGGTCAGAGGAGTGAGCCTTGACGGCCACCGAAGTGGTGGGTCAGGTGCCCAGGAGTCGCTCACCTGCCCGATGCGGTAGTGCCTGCCTCCTCCACCTGCCTACTGCACGCTCCTGCGCACGTGAGAGAGAGAGAGAGAGAGAGAGAGAGAGAGAGAGAGAGAGAGAGAGAGAGAGAGAGAGAGAGAGACCCTTCCTGTGTGTGACCTTCCCACTGTGTAACCCTTCCTGTGTGTGACCCCTGTCTGCCCCTTCCACAGTGTGACCCTCTCACTGTGTGGCCGGCCCTGCCTGTATGTGACTCTCCGACTGTATGACCCTCTCTGTGTGTGATCATCCCTGTGTGTGACCCTTCCTCTGTGTGACCCTCCCTGTATGTGACCCTCCCTGTATGTGACCCTCCCTCTGTGTGACCTTCCCTCTGTGTGACCTTCCCTCTGTGTGACCCTCCCTGCATGTGACCTACCCTGTGTATGACCCTTTCCGGTGTGTGACCCTCCCTGTGTGTGACCCTCCCTGTGTGTGACCCTCCCTGTATGTGACCCTCCCTGTGTGTGACCCTCCCTGTATGTGACCCTCCGTGTGTGTGGGAGAGGCGGGAGGAGAAGTGAGTGTGGGAGAGTAAGAGTGTCCACGCTGGGAAGGAGTGGTACTTGAGAGTGAAGGTATGGGAGTATTGGAAGGGAGGCTGGAGAGGTTCGGGATTCCAATATCTGGAGAGTTGGTGTCCAGGAGAGATGGTGCGCCAGAGGCTAAGATGTGTGGCGCAGTTATGAGAGGCGCAACCGTCTGGTAGGACTGGTATACCACGTCTGACGCCGAGAGGAACGACCTAGTCTGTTCTCGTGGGTGGTTAGGGGTAGAACAGTGGTAAGGAACAGTTGATGGACTGGACGGGAGTACAAGTAAGGTTTCTGTAACACTTGATTGTACACTTTATGACCTTCTGTGGTGCTGCTGTGGGTGACGTGGTGAATTATGGATCACACGCGGGCCCTCTGTTCAGTGGGTGTAAGCTGCTGTATATATATATATATATATATATATATATATATATATATATATATATATATATATATATATATGTTGGGAAGGATCACAATTTTGCGCGTGATCAAGATATTCCTATGAGTCCACGGGGAAAATGAAACACGAAAAGTTCCCAAGTGCACTTTCGTGTAATAATCACATCATCAGGGGAGACACAAGAGAGAGATATAACAGTCAGTTGATATACGTCGAAGAGACGAAGGTAGGACGCCATTTGGTAAACATGCGATTATCCAAGACATACAACGAGCGTTCATAAACTTATCATTTTACAAATTTTATCAACAATAAAGTTATCTAATTTGTATAGACCATCACTAATATTTAGAGTTAATAACTGAGATGGCATTACTCCAGTCAATACAATGATCATTGATTCTTGTCCCGTTCTTATACTATATTTATGTTGCTTAAGTCTAACAGAAGGATCCCTACCATTCTGCCTAACATGAAATTTATCACAAATTCCACATGGCACATTATAGATGCATCCAAGAGAATTTTCTGGTGAATTCCTGATTAAGATATTCTTTATAGTATTATTGTTGCTGAAGGCAGCATTTACATTAAAGGATTTAGGCAACATGGGAAGTAAAGTAAAATTATTATTAAAAGGGAGAACTAAGAGATTCTTGGTGTCAGTAGGAGGTTTGGGCTCAACTCTATAAAATGATTTCTTTGCTAACTTCAGGGATTTATCAATGAAAGATGTAGGTATATGTGTGTGTGTGTGTGTGTGTGTGTGTCCTTATGAGTCCACGGGGAAATGAGACACGATAGTTCTCAAGTGCTCTTTCGTGTAATAATCACATCATCAGGAGAGATACAAGAAAGAAATTTATAACAGTCAGTTGGTATACAACGAAGAGACGTAGCTAGGACGCCATTTGGTAAACAAGTGACTACGAGAACGGAGGTCGAGTGCGTTCGAGTCTGGGCCTCAACCGTATTATAAACTTATCATGTGGACATGAAGGGGAATTGTTTACAAATTTTATCAACAATAAAGCTATCCAATTTGTACAGACCTTCATTAATATTAAGGTTATAATTCTTTGTGTATTTGATAATAGAAGATTCACTGACATTTCTTGTGGTATTGGAGTTAGAGTTAGTAACTGAGATGGCATTACTCCAGTCAATACAATGATCATAGTTTTTTTTACATGATTAAACAAGGCATTCGATTCTTGTCCTGTTCTTATACTGCAGTTATGTGGCTTAATTCTAACAGAAAGATGATTACCAGTCTACCCAACATAAAACTTATCACAATTTCTACATGGTACTCTTTAGATGCATCCTGCTGAACGATCAGTGAGTTTCTGATTAAGATATTCTATATAGTATTGTTGTTGAAAGCAACATTTACGTTAAAGGATTCAAGTAAAATGGGAAGTAAATTAAGATAATAAAATATATATTCTACTGGTTCCAGGTTAAAGTATCTTCGATCCTTCATTGATAAATCCCTTAAGCTGGCAAAGAAGTTATTTTATAGAGTTGAATCCAAACCTCGCCTTGACACCAAGAACCTTTTATATTCTCCCGGGACTGTGTCGGGTGGATAGTGAGGGGAGAGGATCATGGGAGGCTGGGATGATGCTAGATGGGTAGTGAGGGGAGAGGATCGTGGAGGGCTGGGGTGATGCTGCATGGGTAGTGAGGGGAGAGGATCGTGGGGGGCGGGGGTGATGCTGGATGGATAGTGAGGGGAGAGGATCGTGGGGGGCTGGGGTGATGCAGGATGGGTAGTGAGGGGAGAGGATCGTGGAGGGCTGGGGTGATGCTGGATGGGTAGTGAGAGAAGGGGATCGTGGGGGGTTGCGGTGATGCAGGGTGGATAATGACGAGGGGAGGGGAGGGGAGAAGAAGGTGTGGGTAGTGACGTCAGAGGTAGATGGGCCTGGTTTCCAGCCTAAAATGGAGGGAGGGAGGGAGGGAGGGGACTCAGGTTATATGTGCCAGTGTGGTGGAGGGCCGAGGGCCAGTATGACGTGCTGGAGACTGACCCCCCCTGTACATCCTGGCGTCGTGGCTCACACTCCAGCAGTGTGAGTGTGTGTCCGTCTCCCTACACTCTCACACACACCCCCAGCTCTCGTGTAAACAATGGAGTTCCTGTACACTGATTGAAGTATACAAACATCTCAAACTCTTATTGACGTTCATGTGAATGATTAGTGAGCCAGACGACCTGACTACCAGAAATATACCATATACCACAAGGTGGACATCATCTCAATTACAGCGATCCCTCAGCCAGCAGGTCACGCTGCTACACACACACACACACACACACACACACACACACACACACACACACACACATGTTCACTCACTCACCTCATCAATACGTGAGTGGTATTCAGTTTCAGGTTCGTGTGTTGGAGGGTTATCATGCGCCACAACACATCCTACAGTACACTTCTCGTGGATCAACGTATTCATCAGCGTTTTCACTCGTTCGTATTATATGCAACTGTCGTTTCATCAGCGCTCATTGTCGTTTAACCTTGGGTTAACGAGTTTTTGCCAGCAGATGAGCGTTACCCAAGAATAGCCACACTCTCTGTGTACACACACACACACACACACACACACACACACCAGGCGTAAATATGTATACAGATACAATAACCATGATTATCCGGACCCGGTATCGCTAACTCTGGGATTTTACAACCTCGGCCATAAAGAAACATCTGTTCTTACCTCCAGGTTGTATCAACAGTTATAGGTTGTAGTGACCTATCAGTTGATGGTACAGGTAGCATGTCGTACCTCCAGGTTGTAACAACAGTTGTAGGTTGTAGTGACCTATCAGTTGATGGTACAGGTAGCATGTCGTACCTCCAGGTTGTAACAACAGTTGTAGGTTGTAATAACCTATCAGTTGATGGTACAGGTAGCATGTCGTACCTCCAGGTTGTAACAACAGTTGTAGGTTGTAGTGACCTATCAGTTGATGGTACAGGTAGCATGTCGTACCACCAGGTTGTAACAACAGTTGTAGGTTGTAGTGACCTATCAGTTGATGGTACAGGTAGCATGTCGTACCACCAGGTTGTAACAACAGTTGTAGGTTGTAGTGACCTATCAGTTGATGGTACAGGTAGCATGTCGTACCTCCAGGTTGTAACAACAGTTGTAGGTTGTAGTGACCTATCAGTTGATGGTACAGGTAGCATGTCGTACCTCCAGGTTGTAACAACAGTTGTAGGTTGTAGTGACCTATCAGTTGATGGTACAGGTAGCATGTCGTACCTCCAGGTTGTAACAACAGTTGTAGGTTGTAGTGACCTATCAGTTGATGGTACAGGTAGCATGTCGTACCACCAGGTTGTAACAACAGTTGTAGGTTGTAGTGACCTATCAGTTGATGGTACAGGTAGCATGTCGTACCTCCAGGTTGTAACAACAGTTATAGGTTGTAGTGACCTATCAGTTGATGGTACAGGTAGCATGTCGTACCACCAGGTTGTAACAACAGTTGTAGGTTGTAGTGACCTATCAGTTGATGGTACAGGTAGCATGTCGTACCACCAGGTTGTAACAACAGTTGTAGGTTGTAGTGACCTATCAGTTGATGGTACAGGTAGCATGTCGTACCACCAGGTTGTAACAACAGTTGTAGGTTGTAGTGACCTATCAGTTGATGGTACAGGTAGCATGTCGTACCTCCAGGTTGTAACAACAGTTGTAGGTTGTAGTGACCTATCAGTTGATGGTACAGGTAGCATGTCGTACCTCCAGGTTGTAACAACAGTTGTAGGTTGTAGTGACCTATCAGTTGATGGTACAGGTAGCATGTCGTACCTCCAGGTTGTAACAACAGTTATAGGTTGTAGTGACCTATCAGTTGATGGTACAGGTAGCATGTCGTACCTCCAGGTTGTAACAACAGTTATAGGTTGTAGTGACCTATCAGTTGATGGTACAGGTAGCATGTCGTACCTCCAGGTTGTAACAACAGTTGTAGGTTGTAATAACCTATCAGTTGATGGTACAGGTAGCATGTCGTACCACCAGGTTGTAACAACAGTTGTAGGTTGTAGTGACCTATCAGTTGATGGTACAGGTAGCATGTCGTACCACCAGGTTGTAACAACAGTTGTAGGTTGTAGTGACCTATCAGTTGATGGTACAGGTAGCATGTCGTACCACCAGGTTGTAACAACAGTTATAGGTTGTAGTGACCTATCAGTTGATGGTACAGGTAGCATGTCGTACCACCAGGTTGTAACAACAGTTGTAGGTTGTAGTGACCTATCAGTTGATGGTACAGGTAGCATGTCGTACCACCAGGTTGTAACAACAGTTGTAGGTTGTAGTGACCTATCAGTTGATGGTACAGGTAGCATGTCGTACCACCAGGTTGTAACAACAGTTGTAGGTTGTAATAACCTATCAGTTGATGGTACAGGTAGCATGTCGTACCACCAGGTTGTAACAACAGTTGTAGGTTGTAATAACCTATCAGTTGATGGTACAGGTAGCATGTCGTACCACCAGGTTGTAACAACAGTTGTAGGTTGTAGTGACCTATCAGTTGATGGTACAGGTAGCATGTCGTACCACCAGGTTGTAACAACAGTTGTAGGTTGTAGTGACCTATCAGTTGATGGTACAGGTAGCATGTCGTACCACCAGGTTGTAACAACAGTTGTAGGTTGTAGTGACCTATCAGTTGATGGTACAGGTAGCATGTCGTACCTCCAGGTTGTAACAACAGTTGTAGGTTGTAGTGACCTATCAGTTGATGGTACAGGTAGCATGTCGTACCTCCAGGTTGTAACAACAGTTGTAGGTTGTAATAACCTATCAGTTGATGGTACAGGTAGCATGTCGTACCACCAGGTTGTAACAACAGTTATAGGTTGTAGTGACCTATCAGTTGATGGTACAGGTAGCATGTCGTACCACCAGGTTGTAACAACAGTTGTAGGTTGTAATAACCTATCAGTTGATGGTACAGGTAGCATGTCGTACCTCCAGGTTGTAACAACAGTTGTAGGTTGTAGTGACCTATCAGTTGATGGTACAGGTAGCATGTCGTACCACCAGGTTGTAACAACAGTTGTAGGTTGTAGTGACCTATCAGTTGATGGTACAGGTAGCATGTCGTACCACCAGGTTGTAACAACAGTTGTAGGTTGTAGTGACCTATCAGTTGATGGTACAGGTAGCATGTCGTACCACCAGGTTGTAACAACAGTTGTAGGTTGTAGTGACCTATCAGTTGATGGTACAGGTAGCATGTCGTACCACCAGGTTGTAACAACAGTTGTAAGTTGTAATAACCTATCAGTTGATGGTACAGGTAGCATGTCGTACCACCAGGTTGTAACAACAGTTGTAGGTTGTAGTGACCTATCAGTTGATGGTACAGGTAGCATGTCGTACCACCAGGTTGTAACAACAGTTGTAGGTTGTAGTGACCTATCAGTTGATGGTACAGGTAGCATGTCGTACCACCAGGTTGTAACAACAGTTGTAGGTTGTAGTGACCTATCAGTTGATGGTACAGGTAGCATGTCGTACCACCAGGTTGTAACAACAGTTGTAGGTTGTAGTGACCTATCAGTTGATGGTACAGGTAGCATGTCGTACCACCAGGTTGTAACAACAGTTGTAAGTTGTAATAACCTATCAGTTGATGGTACAGGTAGTATGTCGTACCACCAGGTTGTAACAACAGTTGTAAGTTGTAGTGACCTATCAGTTGATGGTACAGGTAGCATGTCGTACCACCAGGTTGTAACAACAGTTGTAGGTTGTAGTGACCTATCAGTTGATGGTACAGGTAGCATGTCGTACCACCAGGTTGTAACAACAGTTGTAGGTTGTAATAACCTATCAGTTGATGGTACAGGTAGCATGTCGTACCACCAGGTTGTAACAACAGTTGTAGGTTGTAGTGACCTATCAGTTGATGGTACAGGTAGCATGTCGTACCACCAGGTTGTAACAACAGTTGTAGGTTGTAGTGACCTATCAGTTGATGGTACAGGTAGCATGTCGTACCACCAGGTTGTAACAACAGTTGTAGGTTGTAGTGACCTATCAGTTGATGGTACAGGTAGCATGTCGTACCACCAGGTTGTAACAACAGTTGTAGGTTGTAGTGACCTATCAGTTGATGGTACAGGTAGCATGTCGTACCACCAGGTTGTAACAACAGTTGTAGGTTGTAGTGACCTATCAGTTGATGGTACAGGTAGCATGTCGTACCACCAGGTTGTAACAACAGTTGTAGGTTGTAGTGACCTATCAGTTGATGGTACAGGTAGCATGTCGTACCACCAGGTTGTAACAACAGTTGTAGGTTGTAATAACCTATCAGTTGATGGTACAGGTAGCATGTCGTACCACCAGGTTGTAACAACAGTTGTAGGTTGTAGTGACCTATCAGTTGATGGTACAGGTAGCATGTCGTACCTCCAGGTTGTAACAACAGTTATAGGTTGTAGTGACCTATCAGTTGATGGTACAGGTAGCATGTCGTACCACCAGGTTGTAACAACAGTTGTAGGTTGTAATAACCTATCAGTTGATGGTACAGGTAGCATGTCGTACCACCAGGTTGTAACAACAGTTGTAGGTTGTAATAACCTATCAGTTGATGGTACAGGTAGCATGTCGTACCTCCAGGTTGTAACAACAGTTGTAGGTTGTAGTGACCTATCAGTTGATGGTACAGGTAGCATGTCGTACCTCCAGGTTGTAACAACAGTTGTAGGTTGTAGTGACCTATCAGTTGATGGTACAGGTAGCATGTCGTACCACCAGGTTGTAACAACAGTTGTAGGTTGTAGTGACCTATCAGTTGATGGTACAGGTAGCATGTCGTACCACCAGGTTGTAACAACAGTTGTAGGTTGTAGTGACCTATCAGTTGATGGTACAGGTAGCATGTCGTACCTCCAGGTTGTAACAACAGTTATAGGTTGTAGTGACCTATCAGTTGATGGTACAGGTAGCATGTCGTACCACCAGGTTGTAACAACAGTTGTAGGTTGTAGTGACCTATCAGTTGATGGTACAGGTAGCATGTCGTACCTCCAGGTTGTAACAACAGTTGTAGGTTGTAATAACCTATCAGTTGATGGTACAGGTAGCATGTCGTACCACCAGGTTGTAACAACAGTTGTAGGTTGTAATAACCTATCAGTTGATGGTACAGGTAGCATGTCGTACCTCCAGGTTGTAACAACAGTTGTAGGTTGTAGTGACCTATCAGTTGATGGTACAGGTAGCATGTCGTACCTCCAGGTTGTAACAACAGTTGTAGGTTGTAGTGACCTATCAGTTGATGGTACAGGTAGCATGTCGTACCACCAGGTTGTAACAACAGTTATAGGTTGTAGTGACCTATCAGTTGATGGTACAGGTAGCATGTCGTACCACCAGGTTGTAACAACAGTTGTAGGTTGTAATAACCTATCAGTTGATGGTACAGGTAGCATGTCGTACCACCAGGTTGTAACAACAGTTATAGGTTGTAGTGACCTATCAGTTGATGGTACAGGTAGCATGTCGTACCACCAGGTTGTAACAACAGTTGTAGGTTGTAGTGACCTATCAGTTGATGGTACAGGTAGCATGTCGTACCTCCAGGTTGTATCAACAGTTGTAGGTTGTAGTGACCTATCAGTTGATGGTACAGGTAGCATGTCGTACCACCAGGTTGTAACAACAGTTGTAGGTTGTAATAACCTATCAGTTGATGGTACAGGTAGCATGTCGTACCTCCAGGTTGTATCAACAGTTGTAGGTTGTAATAACCTATCAGTTGATGGTACAGGTAGCATGTCGTACCACCAGGTTGTAACAACAGTTGTAGGTTGTAGTGACCTATCAGTTGATGGTACAGGTAGCATGTCGTACCTCCAGGTTGTAACAACAGTTATAGGTTGTAGTGACCTATCAGTTGATGGTACAGGTAGCATGTCGTACCACCAGGTTGTAACAACAGTTATAGGTTGTAGTGACCTATCAGTTGATGGTACAGGTAGCATGTCGTACCTCCAGGTTGTAACAACAGTTGTAGGTTGTAGTGACCTATCAGTTGATGGTACAGGTAGCATGTCGTACCTCCAGGTTGTAACAACAGTTATAGGTTGTAGTGACCTATCAGTTGATGGTACAGGTAGCATGTCGTACCTCCAGGTTGTAACAACAGTTGTAGGTTGTAATAACCTATCAGTTGATGGTACAGGTAGCATGTCGTACCTCCAGGTTGTATCAACAGTTGTAGGTTGTAGTGACCTATCAGTTGATGGTACAGGTAGCATGTCGTACCTCCAGGTTGTATCAACAGTTGTAGGTTGTAGTGACCTATCAGTTGATGGTACAGGTAGCATGTCGTACCTCCAGGTTGTAACAACAGTTGTAGGTTGTAATAACCTATCAGTTGATGGTACAGGTAGCATGTCGTACCACCAGGTTGTAACAACAGTTGTAGGTTGTAGTGACCTATCAGTTGATGGTACAGGTAGCATGTCGTACCTCCAGGTTGTATCAACAGTTGTAGGTTGTAGTGACCTATCAGTTGATGGTACAGGTAGCATGTCGTACCACCAGGTTGTAACAACAGTTGTAGGTTGTAGTGACCTATCAGTTGATGGTACAGGTAGCATGTCGTACCTCCAGGTTGTAACAACAGTTGCTTTGTTACAGTGGTTATCACAAGTTGCTTGTGTTACTGTGGTTATCACTAAGTTGCTGTGTTACTGTGGTTATCACATAAGGTGCTGTGTTACTATAGTTACCACATAAGGTGCTGTGTTACTATAGTTACCACATAAGGTGCTGTGTTACTGTGGTTATCACATAAGGTGCTGTGTTACTGTGGTTATCACATAAGGTGCTGTGTTACTGTGGTTATCACATAAGGTGCTGTGTTACTGTGGTTATCACATAAGGTGCTGTGTTACTGTGGTTATCACATAAGGTGCTGTGTTACTGTGGTTATCACATAAGGTGCTGTGTTACTGTGGTTATCACATAAGGTGCTGTGTTACTGTGGTTATCACATAAGGTGCTGTGTTACTGTGGTTATCACATAAGGTGCTGTGTTACTGTGGTTATCACATAAGGTGCTGTGTTACTGTGGTTATCACATAAGGTGCTGTGTTACTGTGGTTATCACATAAGGTGCTGTGTTACTGTGGTTATCACATAAGGTGCTGTGTTACTGTGGTTATCACATAAGGTGCTGTGTTACTGTGGTTATCACATAAGGTGCTGTGTTACTGTGGTTATCACATAAGGTGCTGTGTTACTGTGGTTATCACATAAGGTGCTGTGTTACTGTGGTTATCACATAAGGTGCTGTGTTACTGTGGTTATCACATAAGGTGCTGTGTTACAGTGGTTATCACATAAGGTGCTGTGTTACAGTGGTTATCACATAAGTTGCTGTGTTACTGTGGTTATCACATAAGTTGCTGTGTTACTGTGGTTATCACATAAGTTGCTGTGTTACTGTGGTTATCACATAAGTTGCTGTGTTACTGTGGTTATCACATAAGTTGCTGTGTTACTGTGGTTATCACATAAGTTGCTTTGTTACAGTGGTTATCACATAAGTTGCTGTGTTACTGTGGTTATCACATAAGTTGCTGTGTTACTGTGGTTATCACATAAGTTGCTGTGTTACTGTGGTTATCACATAAGGTGCTGTGTTACTGTGGTTATCACATAAGGTGCTGTGTTACAGTGGTTATCACATAAGGTGCTGTGTTACTGTGGTTATCACATAAGGTGCTGTGTTACTATAGTTACCACATAAGGTGCTGTGTTACTATAGTTACCACATAAGGTGCTGTGTTACAGTGGTTATCACATAAGGTGCTGTGTTTAATATGATTATGACATATGAATGTAATCTAGTTATGATTAGTTTTGTCAGGTGTTACCGGATGCCCCTGTTGTAGCCCCAGGATCGTGGAGGAAGCTTCAGGGAGGAAAACTGACATTTGTATTTGTTGTTTCATAATTGAGGATTTGAGGCTCTCTCTCTCTCTCTCTCTCTCTCTCTCTCTCTCTCTCTCTCTCTCTCTCTCTCTCTCTCTCTCTCTCTCTCTCTCTCTCTCTCTCTCTCTCGTCTCCATACTACGTGGTGTTCTGTCTCAGCGTATTTACCTGCTGGTCGTGTTGAGCTGGAGGGAGTGGTGGATGGGCAGGTGTCATATGCTTTACTGTCCTGCCTCAACCACATTGAAGATTGTGAACACTAGCAGGTAACCTCGTCATGGTCCATCAAATCTCCTGTTATCTCTCCCTATCCATCAACCTCAGAAAGCCACCAGTAACCCCAGCAGGTCACCATCAACCCCAGGAAGTCACCATCAACCTCAGAAAGCCACCAGTAACCCTAGCAGGTCACCATCAGCCTCAGAAAGCCACCAGTAACCCCAGCAGGCCACCATCAACCCCAGCAGGTCACCATCAACCCCAGCAGGTCACCATCAACCTCAGAAAGCCACCAGTAACCCCAGCAGGTCACCATCAACCCCAGCAGGTCACCATCAGCCTCAGAAAGCCACCAGTAACCCCAGCAGGCCACCATCAACCCCAGCAGGTCACCATCAGCCTCAGAAAGCCACCAGTAACCCCAGCAGGCCACCATCAACCCCAGCAGGTCACCATCAACCCCAGCAGGTCACCATCAACCTCAGAAAGCCACCAGTAACCCCAGCAGGTCACCATCAGCCTCAGAAAGCCACCAGTAACCCCAGCAGGCCACCATCAACCCCACGGTAGGAGGGCCATGTTTTGACCATTAGCCTCTGACACTTAAGTTGGAGGAAATAATGAACATTGATTTCTTTTGTTTATGTTTGAGGCTCCAGTCACGGACACACGTCCACGTCAAGGCCGGGCCATAATTAAGATATAAAGAGTTTAAAGAGAAGGAATAAGAGACAAGGAAAAACATTTACGAATTATTCAGTATGTGCCAGGTCATAATGACTGGGAAAGACATGAGAAGGTAAAAAGTTAGAAGCTTCGAGGTGTGGGGAAAGAAGCAATGATCAAAACGTCGACTCAACTCTGTCAAGTAAGGATACAGAGCTAGAACCACCCCAGACGTGCGAATACAGAGCTAGAACCACCCGAGACGTGCGAATACAGAGCTAGAACCACCCCAGACGTGCGAATACAGAGCTAGAACCACCCGAGACGTGCGAATACAGAGCTAGAACCACCCCAGACGTGCGAATACAGAGCTAGAACCACCCCAGACGTGCGAATACAGAGCTAGAACCACCCCAGACGTGCGAATACAGAGCTAGAACCACCCCAGACGTGCGAATACAGAGCTAGAACCACCCCAGACGTGCGAATACAGAGCTAGAACCACCCCAGACGTGCGAATACAGAGCTAGAACCACCCCAGACGTGCGAGCAGTACTCCATACACGGACGAATCAAGCCTTTGTGTAAACGAAGTAACTGTTCAGAAGAAAAGAAATTCTTATATCTTCACAGGAGTTTCAGTTTCTCAGAAGCAGAGTTATATATTTTCGTAATATGGGGTTTCCAGGGTAGTGTGGATGTTACAGAAATACGAAATATGTTTATTAAGTCAAGAGGTGGAATTACAGAACCGTCAAAGGTGAAAGTTGCGAGGAATTTTCGTTAGAGAGATGGACATTAAGCTTAACCAGATTTCTTCTGGGTCACTGAGATATCCTGTCCAAGTTTGAGTTTATTAAGGAAGTTGTGTCAAGACGAGATGCAGATTGAGTAAGAGAAGAGGGAGCAGAGTTAAAGGTTGTTGAGGAACGCAGTGCTTTCGTTATTTTTCTTTTCTTTTTTAGAAGAAATGAAATCGTTGATAAAAAGTAGAAAAAGTTTAGGAGGCAAGGCAAAACCTTAAGGGACACCTCTCTTGATGGAGAAATGGGGAAGAGGCTGACCCATCAACCACTACTGAGATAGATCGGCCAGAGAGGAAGCTAGATAGGAGGGAGCAAAGTGAGGAAGGGATACCAGAAGTGGGGAAATTAAAGATGAATTCCCGATGCCAAACCCAAACAACAGCTTTTGATATACCAAGGGGCAACTACACAGGATTCCAAATTATCTTTCAGATAGGAAAGAATAACACCTGTGGATCTTGCCTTACGGGAGACATACTGATAATAAGAAAGAAGACTGTGGGATTCAAGATGTCTGAGGGTATGTGACACGAAGAGGGATTCAAAAACTTTGGGAATAATAGATGATATTAAAGCAACAGGACATTGGTTGGGAAGGGTAAGGGGTGGGGGATGAGAACGGTCACCTTCTTCTGATTGTAGGGATGTATCAACGTTTACTTCCAAGAAGGGAAAAGTAGGGTTTTTCTTTTTTACACTGAAATGGCACAGACGGTCAAGCACAGGTGCAACTTCACAGAGACACTTTCAGTACACGGGGATGGATGTCATCAGGACCATAAGCCTTGCTTGTGTCTAGAGAGAGAGGGACGTGCTTTTCAGATAGCTCGAAAGCACATTACAGGAATGGGCATACGATTAGTAAGAGGATCATCAGGGGGTGAAGGAATGTTAGAGTCATCCAAGGTGGAGTTCGAGGAGAAACGGGAACCAGAGTTGCTTTGTCTACGGGAGAGACAGCTATGGTACCGTCAGAACGGAAACGTGAAGGACAGGTAGAGCGACAGAAGGTATTAGAGATGCCCTTAGCTAAAGACCAGAAAGACCTATCAGTGGATGACGAGGAGAGGTTATCGCACTTCCTTTGAATAAAGGAACACTTCACCTCACGGATAACGTGCTTCCGATTATTACGGGCAGTGATGAATGCGAAATGGGAGCTGGAGGAAGGAATTTTTTTCCAAGCCCGATATGCCTGATCCCTTGCCTGAATGGCCTCAGAACAGAAACGGTTGAACCATGGATTGGATGAAGAGGACATCTTGGAGGAAGAGGGGATAAATGCTTCCTCTCCCGTAACAGTAAACTCTGCTATGGGTTTATCGGAGTCACAAACATCACCATATAAGAGACAGTAATTTACGTAAGGCAAGCAGAAAAGAATTTTCGTGAGGTGTTCCAGTCAACTTTGTTGAGGTGCAAATATTTACATTCAGAAGGGGCTGCTACAGGAGGAGGTGGCGTTAGAATAGATACATTCATGAGAGTGTGATCAGATGAACCAACTGGGGTTAAGATTCTTTAGCTACAGCGGGATGGACTAGAGGCGAAAAATAGATCCAGAATATTTCGAGAGTGGTCACAGCGGTCAGGTATATTGGTAGTGTGGGAGATAATTTGCTGTAAATCATTGAGAATGGAGAACGTGTGGACTTGAATCCCTCTACCATCCATCCGTATGGGAGGAATTCAACCTTTCCCTATGGTGAACGTTGAAATCCCCTGGTTAGAGGTTGACCCGTCTTCTCCCGTGTGTTTAACGTATTGTTTTCTTGGTAGCCAGCTGGTAGATGCACAGGAAGGATTGGTCAAGGTAACCAGCTGGGAGATGTAAGGAGGGAGTGGTGAAAGTAACCAGCTGGGAGATGTAAGGAAGGAATGGTGAAAGTAATCAGCTGGGAGTTACACAGGGGGAATTGGTGTGGGTAGCCAGCTGAGAGATGCGCAAAAGGTGAAGGTAGCCACCTGGGAGTTGCAGAGGAGGGAGTGTTTAAGGTAGCCACACTAGTCCAGGTAAGGTGAGGACCTGGGATCTGGCCACACTGGTCCAGGCAAGGTGAGGACTTGGGGTCTGGCCACACTAGTCCAGGTAAGGTGAGGACCTGGAGTCTGGCCACACTAGTCCAGGTAAGGTGAGGACCTGGTGTCTGGCCACACTAGTCCAGGTAAGGTGAGGACTTGGGATCTGGCCACACTAGTCCAGGTAAGGTGAGGACCTGGTGCCTGGCCACACTAGTCCAGGTTAAGGTGAGGACCTGGGGTCTGGCCACACTGGTCCAGGTAAGGTGAGGACCTGGGATCTGGCCACACTGGTCCAGGCAAGGTGAGGACTTGGGGTCTGGCCACACTAGTCCAGGTAAGGTGAGGACCTGGGATCTGGCCACACTGGTCCAGGTAAGGTGAGGACCTGGGGTCTGGCCACACTCGTCCAGGTAAGGTGAGGACCTGGGGTCTGGCCACACTAGTCCAGGTAAGGTGAGGACCTGGTGTCTGGCCACACTAGTCCAGGTAAGGTGAGGACCTGGTGTCTGGCCACACTAGTCCAGGTAAGGTGAGGACCTGGTGTCTGGCCACACTGGTCCAGGCAAGGTGAGGACCTGGGACCTGGCCACACTGGTCCAGGTAAGGTGAGGACCTGGGATCTGGCCGCACTGGTCCAGGCAAGGTGAGGACCTTGGATATTGCCACACTGGTCCAGGCAAGGTGAGGACCTGGGGTCTGGCCACACTGGTCCAGGGAAGGTGAGGACCTGGGGTCTGGCCACACTAGTCCAGGTAAGGTGAGGACCTGGGACCTGGCCACACTAGTCCAGGTAAGGTGAGGACCTGGGATCTGGCCACACTGGTCCAGGCAAGGTGAGGACCTGGGACCTGGCCACACTGGTCCGGGCAAGGTGAGGACCTGGGATCTGGTCACACTGGTCCAGGCAAGTTGAGGACCTGGGATCTGGCCACACTGGTCCAGGCAAGGTGAGGACCTGGGATCTGGCCACACTGGTCCAGGCAAGGTGAGGACCTGGGATCTGGCCACACTGGTCCAGGCAAGGTGAGGACCTGGGATCTGGCCACACTGGTCCAGGCAAGGTGAGGACCTGGTGTCTGGCCACACTAGTCCAGGTAAGGTGAGGACTTGGGGTCTGGCCACACTAGTCCAGGTAAGGTGAAGACCTGGGGTCTGGCCACACTAGTCCAGGTAAGTGAGGACCTGGTGTCTGGCCACACAGGTCAAGGTTCGGGACTCAGTAACAGCCATGTGAAAGTCAGATGAAAATTACACAAATTGGCAGGTGTGTGTGTGTGTGTGTGTGTGTGTGTGTGTGTGTGTGTGTGTGTGTATGTGTGTGTGTGTGTGTGTGTGTGTGTGTGTATGTGTGTGTGTGTGTGTGTGTGTGTGTGTGTGAAGGAGTAGCGTCGTAGGCAGAGATAACATTATCTGTGCCACAGATAAGATGATCAGCCAGGCGCACCACTGCCAGCACCATACGCTCTGTACCACACTCGTGTTCCCCCCCCCCCACTTTCCTCACCTCTGTGCCACACATCCGTTCCACCCGCGCTGTATCACACCTCTCTTCCACCCACACCCCACCCCAGCTACCAGTGTTTCCCTCTGTGTCCTCAGGTGCCACAGCCACCAGCCTTCACTGTAGCAGAGAGAGAGAGAGAGAGAGAGAGAGAGAGAGAGAGAGAGAGAGAGAGAGAGAGAGAGAGAGAGAGAGCAGGTCACAGATCTTCCTCAGGTAGACACACTGTGTGAGGATCAGCATTGCGTCTCCAGCAGGTAGACTGTGAGGTAATCTTGACCCAGGACCTGGCCTGGGGTGGGTGAGGTAGGACCTGGCCTGGGGTGGGTGAGGTAGGACCTGGCCTGGGGTGGGTGAGGTAGGACCTGGCCTGGTGTGGGTGAGGTAGGACCTGGCCTGGTGTGGGTGAGGTAGGACCTGGCCTGGGGTGGGTGAGGTAGGACCTGGCCTGGTGTGGGTGAGGTAGGACCTGGCCTGGTGTGGGTGAGGTAGGACCTGGCCTGGGGTGGGTGAGGTAGGACCTGGCCTGGGGTGGGTGAGGTAGGACCTGGCCTGGGGTGGGTGAGGTAGGACCTGGCCTGGGGTGGGTGAGGTAGGACCTGGCCTGGTGTGGGTGAGGTAGGACCTGGCCTGGTGTGGGTGAGGTAGGACCTGGCCTGGGGTGGGTGAGGTAGGACCTGGCCTGGTGTGGGTGAGGTAGGACCTGGCCTGGTGTGGGTGAGGTAGGACCTGGCCTGGTGTGGGTGAGGTAGGACCTGGCCGGGGATCACGTGAGTACTAGATACACTGGCATTATCTGGCCAACTCAGCCACCTGGCCACGGTGGCGAAATGCCGGGTTGGATTCCCGTCAGTAGCGACCGAGGCTGATGTGTCCTTGTGTGACTGAGGAACGTGTCAGCACAAGTATGGTAATCCTGCACTGACTCAGGCCGCTCACGTTCTTATGGGCTTGAGCCGTTGTGTTGAAAGTGTGCGTGTCAAGGATGGTTTATTATTGTGTTTCATAACCTCACCTGGCCACATGGTGAGGTGTGGCCAGCCACCACACTCGACGCACCTGAGTTGTAGTTGTAAACATGAGGCAGGTTATGGATGTGGGTTGTAGGCTCCAGTGGGTCAACATACATGTGCAGTACAACGCTGCAGGAAGCAAGTGATGAGTGTTGTGAGTCCAGTCAAGTGATGAGTGTTGTGAGTCCAGTCAAGTGATGAGTGTTGTGAGTACAGTCAAGTGATGAGTGTCGTGAGTACAGTCAAGTGATGAGTGTTGTGAGTACAGTCAAGTGATGAGTGTTGTGAGTCCAGTCAAGTGATGAGTGTAGTGTGTCCAGTCAAGTGATGAGTGTTGTGAGTCCAGTCAAGTGATGAGTGTTGTGAGTCCAGTCAAGTGATGAGTGTTGTGAGTCCAGTCAAGTGATGAGTGTTGTGTGTCCAGTGAAGTGATGAGTGTTGTGAGTCCAGTCAAGTGATGAGTGTTGTGAGTCCAGTCAAGTGATGAGTGTTGTGAGTCCAGTCAAGTGATGAGTGTTGTGAGTACAGTCAAGTGATGAGTGTTGTGAGTCCAGTCAAGTGATGAGTGTTGTGAGTACAGTCAAGTGATGAGTGTTGTGAGTCCAGTCAAGTGATGAGTGTTGTGAGTCCAGTCAAGTGATGAGTGTTGTGAGTCCAGTCAAGTGATGAGTGTTGTGAGTACAGTCAAGTGATGAGTGTTGTGAGTCCAGTCAAGTGATGAGTGTTGTGAGTCCAGTCAAGTGATGAGTGTTGTGAGTCCAGTCAAGTGATGAGTGTTGTGAGTCCAGTCAAGTGATGAGTGTTGTGAGTCCAGTCAAGTGATGAGTGTTGTGAGTCCAGTCAAGTGATGAGTGTCGTGAGTCCAGTCAAGTGATGAGTGTTGTGAGTCCAGTCAAGTGATGAGTGTTGTGAGTCCAGTCAAGTGATGAGTGTTGTGAGTACATTCAAGTGATGAGTGTTGTGAGTACATTCAAGTGATGAGTGTTGTAAGTCCAGTCAAGTGATGAATGTTGTGAGTCCAGTCAAGTGATGAGTGTTGTGAGTCCAGTCAAGTGATGAGTGTTGTGAGTCCAGTCAAGTGATGAGTGTTGTGAGTCCAGTCAAGTGATGAGTGTCGTGAGTCCAGTCAAGATGAGTGTTGTGAGTACAGTGAAGGATGAGTGTTGTGTCAGTCAAGATGAGTGTAGTGTGTTCCAGTCAAGTGATGAGTGTTGTGAGTCCAGTCAAGTGATGAGTGTAGTGTGTCCAGTCAAGTGATGAGTGTTGTGAGTCCAGTCAAGTGATGAGTGTTGTGTGTCCAGTGAAGTGATGAGTGTTGTGAGTCCAGTCAAGTGATGAGTGTTGTGAGTCCAGTCAAGTGATGAGTGTTGTGAGTCAGTCAAGTGATGAGTGTTGTGAGTCCAGTCAAGTGATGAGTGTTGTGAGTCCAGTCAAGTGATGAGTGTTGTGAGTCCAGTCAAGTGATGAGTGTTGTGAGTCCAGTCAAGTGATGAGTGTTGTGAGTCCAGTCAAGTGATGAGTGTTGTGAGTCCAGTCAAGTGATGAGTGTTGTGAGTCCAGTCAAGTGATGAGTGTTGTGAGTCCAGTCAAGTGATGAGTGTTGTGAGTCCAGTCAAGTGATGAGTGTTGTGAGTCCAGTCAAGTGATGAGTGTTGTGAGTCCAGTCAAGTGATGAGTGTTGTGAGTCCAGTCAAGTGATGAGTGTTGTGAGGTTGTGAGTACAGTCAAGTGATGAGTGTTGTGAGTCCAGTCAAGTGATGAGTGTTGTGAGTCCAGTCAAGTGATGAGTGTTGTGAGTCCAGTCAAGTGATGAGTGTTGTGAGTACAGTCAAGTGATGAGTGTTGTGAGTCCAGTCAAGTGATGAGTGTTGTGAGTCCAGTCAAGTGATGAGTGTTGTGAGTCCAGTCAAGTGATGAGTGTTGTGAGTCCAGTCAAGTGATGAGTGTTGTGAGTCCAGTCAAGTGATGAGTGTTGTGAGTCCAGTCAAGTGATGAGTGTTGTGAGTACAGTCAAGTGATGAGTGTTGTGAGTACAGTCAAGTGATGAGTGTTGTGAGTACAGTCAAGTGATGAGTGTTGTGAGTCCAGTCAAGTGATGAGTGTTGTGAGTACAGTCAAGTGATGAGTGTTGTGAGTACAGTCAAGTGATGAGTGTTGTGAGTACAGTCAAGTGATGAGTGTTGTGAGTACAGTCAAGTGATGAGTGTTGTGAGTACAGTCAAGTGATGAGTGTTGTGAGTACAGTCAAGTGATGAGTGTTGTGAGTACAGTCAAGTGATGAGTGTTGTGAGTACAGTCAAGTGATGAGTGTTGTGAGTACAGTCAAGTGATGAGTGTTGTGAGTACAGTCAAGTGATGAGTGTTGTGAGTACAGTCAAGTGATGAGTGTTGTGAGACAGTCAAGTGATGAGTGTTGTGAGTACAGTCAAGTGATGAGTGTTGTGAGTACAGTCAAGTGATGAGTGTTGTGAGTACAGTCAAGTGATGAGTGTTGTGAGTACAGTCAAGTGATGAGTGTTGTGAGTACAGTCAAGTGATGAGTGTTGTGAGTACAGTCAAGTGATGAGTGTTGTGAGTACAGTCAAGTGATGAGTGTTGTGAGTACAGTCAAGTGATGAGTGTTGTGAGTACAGTCAAGTGATGAGTGTTGTGAGTCCAGTCAAGTGATGAGTGTTGTGAGTACAGTCAAGTGATGAGTGTTGTGAGTACAGTCAGTTACAGTGATTACTCTCACGGGCCTTACCAGGTCCAGGTTCAGGGGCGAGACTTCCTCACGTGCGTCACAAGAAGTGATTACACCTGAACCCTGGGGGGGGGGGGGGGGGGGGGGTATGGTACACTGTGTGTGTGTGTGTGTGTGTGTGTGTTTATGTGGGACGTCATATGTAGTGTGTACATCCACTGGTATCAACTCGAGGATCACCATCTGTGTGACAGATGTATATATATATATATATATATATATATATATATATATATATATATATATATATATATATATATATATATATACACTAATCTACAGCTGGATGTTAACATACACACTGTAGTCCTGGTGTTGTGTTTAATATTAGAATGTTTAATGGCCGCTAAGGATCTTGGAGCGGAGTTAACCTTACGAGGTCACCACGGGCTGGTGTGGGCCCAGCAGTGCCTGGTGTACCCAGCCTTACGAGGTCACCACGTGCTGGTGTGGGCCCAGCAGTGCCTGGTGTACCCAGCCTTACGAGGTCACCACGTGCTGGTGTGGGCCCAGCAGTGCCTGGTGTGGTGTACCTAGCCTTACGAGGTCACCACGAGCTGGTGTGGGCTCAGCAGTGCCTGGTGTACCTAGCCTTACGAGGTCACCACGTGCTGGTGTGGGCCCAGCAGTGCCTGGTGTACCTAGCCTTACGAGGTCACCACGTGCTGGTGTGGGCCCAGCAGTGGCTGGTGTACCTAGCCTTACGAGGCCACCACGAGCTGGTGTGGGCTCAGCAGTGCCTGGTGTACCTAGCCTTACGAGGTCACCACGTGCTGGTGTGGGCCCAGCAGTGGCTGGTGTACCTAGCCTTACGAGGTCACCACGTGCTGGTGTGGGCTCAGCAGTGCCTGGTGTACCTAGCCTTACGAGGTCACCACGTGCTGGTGTGGGCCCAGCAGTGCCTGGTGTGGTGTACCTAGCCTTACGAGGCCACCACGAGCTGGTGTGGGCTCAGCAGTGCCTGGTGTACCCAGCCTTACGAGGTCACCACGTGCTGGTGTGGGCCCAGCAGTGGCTGGTGTACCTAGCCTTACGAGGTCACCACGTGCTGGTGTGGGCTCAGCAGTGCCTGGTGTACCCAGCCTTACGAGGTCACCACGAGCTGGTGTGGGCCCAGCAGTGCCTGGTGTACCCAGCCTTACGAGGTCACCACGAGCTGGTGTGGGCCCAGCAGTGCCTGGTGTACCCAGCCTTACGAGGTCACCACGAGCTGGTGTGGGCTCAGCAGTGCCTGGTGTACCCAGCCTTACGAGGTCACCACGAGCTGGTGTGGGCCCAGCAGTGCCTGGTGTACCCAGCCATGTTATCATCTACCCGGTGTGAGAGCCAGCCCACAGGAGCTGTATGTTGAACGCTGTGTGTGTGTGTGTGTGTGTGTGTGTGTGTGTGTGTGTAGAGGCGGACGGCTGGGAAGAACATGACGTGCTGGATTAAGACACTTCCCGAGTTGGCCTGGCGCCTGACAGTGTGTGTGTCCACTGCCCAGGATACAGGCTACAGTGTATAATGTACGGGATACAAAGTGATATTGACGGTTACATAAGTAATCTGGTGCAGGATTTAGCTCCGGTCATGTCACGTTAGCTGCAGAGCAGAGCAGCTGGATCGCTCGGAATCACACTGGTTGTTAACAGGTAATGATGATGTCTCGTGTGGTTCTCCACCAACCCACTTTGTGTTGTGTTCATCAAGTTTTTCATACGACCACTGCTGGCATGGTGTACACATGGTCCCCCACTATGATGTATCACACACACACACACACACACACACACACACTAATGTTAAGGTGGATCAAGTTAAACATGTTAAGGTGGGTCATGTTAAACTGATGTTAAGGTGGGTCATGTTAGACTGATATTAAGGTGGGTCACGTTAAACCATGTTCCATAATGTTTTATCTTTATTGTTCATGCAGTAGGTGCCTCCCTCTCATGTGGACAGGTAAGGTCTGTTGTGAGGTCATGTGTCACTTACGGGTCAAGGCTGGGTCGTTTGGTTCTCATCATCACAGCGGTGAGGGTGTGGAGGTCGTTCATGGTGATGGGCAGTTATCGTTCAGTTGTCATTCATGGTTACAGGTTCAGTTGTCATGCGACCACCTAATATGAGCCTTCTTCCCTCATTGGCTACGACTTCAAGATGGTTTAGGTCGCGGCTGTTAAGGTTAAACTGTCGTATGGCACAGGTAGTCTTATGTTGCATCTATGTACACTCGGCAAAAAAAGTATCTTGGCAAGTTTTGATTACTCCATCGCGGAGACGTTGAGCCATCTGACGAGTCTCGCTTGTATGAAACAAATGAAGCGTTGGCCAGCCTGAGGAACCTTGGAAATGAGTTACCAGTTGCAACACACACAGATATGATCGCTCATTTCCCTCGTGGTTTCTTACGGACACTTGCCTTTCCCATACTGGCCGTGGTGTGGTCACGATCAATTCTGATAATGATGCATAGATTATAAGTCTTGGTCGACTATGAAAAATGCAGTCATTTACGAAACGCTCGAGAGTAAGGTTCGATCCAGCCAGTGATTCATGAAGCAGAAACATGAGGGACGAGCGTCTAAGACGCCAACAATTTATCTACGTTTAGATAGTTGATAACTGGCGAACGTAAGGGAATCACTTAGTTTCATGATGACTTCGTCTTGCATTTGAGATTCAGTCAGCGTTTTGCTCATACCCTTTTGTATTAGGAAAGAAAGATCGGAAATTTCGACTCTTGAATCCGGCAAACTCGAAAGGAACCCCCCCCCCCCTCTCTCTCTCTCTCTCTCTCTCTCTCTCTCTCTCTCTCTCTCTCTCTCTCTCTCTCTCTCTCTCTCTCTCTCTCTCAATTTGCCGTGTGGCAACTGGACCGAGACAAGTGACCAGTAAGTGACCACCATCACTGACCTGATGTAGTTGAGACAAATCTTTCATTACGTTTCGCCGGCTCTCAATATTCTTCACAGGAAACAGAGAAGATAGTTATTTCGCTGACTGCACATAGGACCTAGTTTAGCATTGTTTACACTAGCTCCACCCTCGATACCTGAAGGTGCTTCCTGGGGTTTAAGACGGTGTCGGAGGCGTTCCTCCATGTTATTGACTCACAGCTGATTGTCGCATGGAGTCTGTGATGACACTCAGGTACCTGTAGCAAAATTTCTTAATGTCGTTCTACAAAGCTTTGCCTCTCTGCCAGCGACCTGATGTTTTGGTGAAATCATTCTCACGACCACTATTACACACCTGACATTGACCTCGTATAACCTTTCAGGTCATAGGCCAGGTGCCCAAGCAAGTCATGGAGAGGGGATGGGGGGACAAGCGTCTGACTTTATATACTAAACTATCCACTGTAATCCTCCATAGGCATAACGTGATAAACCTATAACCACGCCCACACAATAAGGGTTATCGGTGTGGCTGACCCAGTTTGCCACTTGGCTACTGGTGCATCTGTGAAGCAATCAGTCAGTCAACCAGTCTGCTGGGTTTTGGACATCGGGGAACGCCCTGTTCGAGACAAGACTTTCCTTGTGATGAACACCCGAATAATGGTGAGGTGATTCTGTTGTTGGCTGGACATGCAATGTTGACGGGTTGAGTGGGTAACAAGAGGTCAGATCAAGTCATGGGTGTTACCGTGGTAGGTAGTGGTTGTAGAGTGTTGTGGGCTGCTGGACTATTCGGCTGGTTATGACATCATGCAGGACTAATGTTTCCTGGACGTGTGAAGAAAAGACAAGACGGGTGTGTGGTGCAGCTGTCGGTGGGAGGGGTGAAGGTTGGACCATGCCAGCAGGAGCACAGGTGGTCAAACCGAGGATGGGAGGCTGAAACTAAGCACTTGGTGAAATGCGTCTGTTCCTCTCTCTCTTAGTCACTCCGGGGGTCACCATTGAGGCAGGTGTATTTAACTGTCTTATTTCTTTTTCAATGGTGAGAGATGAGAGAGAGGCACAGAAACAGGAGAAACAACATTGTATATTACTGGGTAAGTACAGAGGTGATGTGTCTCAAGGCGAGCTGCTACAAGTGACGCCGGATTAGGCAAGACGAAATGAGTTGAGGCAAAGTGAGATGAGGTCGGCAGGGCCCACTTAGTGACGATAAGAGAAATATTATATGTAGTGGGACACACCTTCCCTGGGAGAGTTGCGTGAATGCCAAGTCTCGTGGAGCTTCTGCAGAAGAGAGGAAGCGTTGCCAAGATCCTGAGGTGGTGAGACTGCAGGATTTTTCTGCTTTGTGCTGCAGGAGGCGTAGCCTGTGGTCTAATAATTACGGTGGCTACAGGAAACGGGCACTGGTACTGTCCCGCGGGGGTAAGACCGGAGGGGCAGTAGCCAGAGTACCTTGATGTCTGCTACCGCGGAAGATACTGAAAGACGATGTGCCACAGAGATCCTGCCTGAGAGTGATTAACCAAGAGTCACATGGTGGACATTACTAGGTGCAGGGTGTGCCCCATGCATCCATGTCCCATAGCCAAGGGACTAATTGACGGATTGAGTGCTTCACGGGTATTGAAGAGGCAAGTTGTGTCGACCACGCCGATTGTGTTAATTTTGTGGGTGTGGCCGTAAAGGTCATAACGTTGAGGATTACAGTGAATCATAAAGTGCGGGAGTCAGACGCGGGTGAATCCGCCCCCGAAAAGGCATTGCTCACCTTCGTACTTGGTTTATTACCCCTAGAAGTGAGGCGAAGTTAATTTCAGAAGTCTGATGCTGGGTGTGAGAGTGATTTCACCACAACGGTAAGCTGCTGTCACAGAAGCAAGGCTTTATGGAACGACTCTTAAGAAATGTTCCTATGTATCTATATATCTGGCATTGTTCTGTTGCATTACTATGACTTTGGAAAGGGCTACATTTAGTCCCATCATTTGAGATGCTATCCACACTTTAAGGTACGTTTACACCAGACATAAATACCAATGGGATATACGGTTTTCTGTGGGTTGGATTTCCCCCCCAGCCATCCGTTCTGATCACACCGCAACGTCCCAGCCCAGCCATTGTAGTGTAAACAGACAGTCCTCCGTGATGGCGCCTGAACACTCCCTGCTGACTACTGCCACATTAAAATGCCTGAGTACACTGTACAGACAGTGGAAAAAGAAGAAAACGAGAAGGCTCTGGGTAAAACCATGGCTACGGAAAACCTGCAGATATCCCTTGTGATCTCTGCTCCCGCTCTCTCTCTTGTCTGTTAGTTTTCGTTCGAGCCTCGAGGGTCAGTTGAGGGTCTGAACATGATATCTTCCTGGATATATAAATTGAAATAAATGTTTTACATTTTAAATACATATTCAAAAGCACAATTTTTATAATATGATCATGAAAATAGATATTATAAGGGATATATTTTAGAATGATGATGTAGTGTCTACACAAGTACAATCTGTGTCCGATGGACGCCCAGAGAAAATCCGTTTCGCTGGCTGTCGCTTTCCCCGCGCGTTTCTGTGGACGATTCGTACAAGACCAGAGATGTCTATGGACTCATCGTTCGTACAAGACCAGAGATGTCTATGGACCCATCGTTCGTACAAGACCAGAGATGTCTATGGACTCATCGTTCGTACAAGACCAGAGATGTCTATGTACCCATCGTTCGTACAAGACCAGAGATGTCTATGTACACATCGTTCGTACAAGACCAGAGATGTCTATGGACCCATCGTTCGTACAAGACCAGAGATGTCTATGTACACATCGTTCGTACAAGACCAGAGATGTCTATGTACCCATCGGTCGTAGAAGACCAGAGATGTCTATGGACCCATCGTTCGTACAAGACCAGAGATGTCTATGTACACATCGTTCGTACAAGACCAGAGATGTCTATGTACACATCGTTCGTACAAGACCAGAGATGTCTATGGACTCATCGTTCGTACAAGACCAGAGATGTCTATGGACTCATCGTTCGTACAAGACCAGAGATGTCTATGTACACATCGTTCGTACAAGACCAGAGATGTCTATGTACCCATCGTTCGTACAAGACCAGAGATGTCTATGTATCCATCGTTCGTACAAGACCAGAGATGTCTATGTACCCATCGTTCGTACAAGACCAGAGATGTCTATGTACCCATCGTTCGTACAAGACCAGAGATGTCTATGTACCCATCGTTCGTACAAGACCAGAGATGTCTATGTACCCATCGTTCGTACAAGACCAGAGATGTCTATGTACACATCGTTCGTACAAGACCAGAGATGTCTATGGACACATCGTTCGTACAAGACCAGAGATGTCTATGGACCCATCGTTCGTACAAGACCAGAGATGTCTATGTACCCATTGATTTTTATGACTGGTGTAAATACTAAAGAGTGAGCATTAAGGAGACTTCATGAAGAGTTCTTCTGGTGAGTTGGCTCTGATATATAGATGTCCTCTGCTGAGTTGGCTCCTATGATAACGTCTACGTAACTAAAAACTGTTTCTTGTATCATTATTGTGTGTGTTTGTGACCCGGGTGCTGCAGGCGAGTACCACTAGTGTATGTGACCCGGGTGCTGCAGGTGGGCACCACTAGTGTGTGTGACCCGGGTGCTGCAGGTGGGCGCCACTAGTGTGTGTGACCCGGGTGCTGCAGGTGGGCGCCACTAGTGTATGTGACCCGGGTGCTGCAGGTGGGCGCCACCAGAGTATGTGATCCATGTTCTGATGTGTCTTGAGAGCGAGCCAGGTTATGGCTTCCACTCGACCAGTAAACCTGGTGAGAGGTCATGACTCGAAGATTTTCCTTACGACGATAAAGTTAGCTTGACTGTGGTCGGAGGGAGGAAGAGCCGTGCTAACTTGGGAATAACTTTAATGTTATGTTTGTGCCGCGGGTCCGGCCTGACCCAGATGTGTATGCCATAAAGACTAGTACATGCCTCGGAGGGAGGGAGGGCCGCGAGTTAGAGAACATGGCTTAGAAATGTTAATTGGCTGTTATTAAAGTAATGACCGTTAAGGATGGTTAATTCCTGTTACTGCCTGCTAGTACATGTTACACAAACACTGTTCACTTAGCAGTGTAGGTCACCACTGAATGTAAATAGGTCTACATGATATATATATATATATATATATATATATATATATATATATATATATATATATATATATATATATATATATATATATATATTTGTATATGTATTTTTTCATAGTCGCTGTGGCCCTCGTTAAGCGAGGTACATTTCAACGTATACATATATATACATACACAGATATATACATATATACACATGTACATATTCATACTTGCTGCCTTGATCATATTTCTTTTGCTATGTCGCGGATATCGAGTCAGCCAGGAACACACAGACTGGTTTTTATAGTTTCCACTGATCACTTCATATGCCCTGGTTCTGCCCATTGACAGCACATCGCCCACTGTATACGACATCGCTCCATTTCGCTCTATCCCATGCATACCTCACACACCCCTACCCCATGCACACCTCACACACCCCTACCCCATGCACACATCACACATCCCTACCCCATGCACACCTCACACACCCCTACCCCATGCACACCTCACACCCTCCTACCCCATGCACACCTCACACACCCCTACCCCATGCACACATCACACATCCCTACCCCATGCACACATCACACATCCCTACCCCATGCACACCTCACACACCCCTACCCCATGCACACCTCACACACCCCTACCCCATGCACACATCACACATCCCTACCCCATGCACACCTCACACACCCCTACCCCATGCACACCTCACACACCCCTACCCCATGCACACCTCACACCCTCCTACCCCATGCACACCTCACACACCCCTACCCCATGCACACCTCACACACCCCTACCCCATGCACACCTCACACACCCCTACCTCATGCACACCTCACACACCCCTACCCCATGCATACCTCACACACCCCTACCTCATGCACACCTCACACACCCCTACCTCATGCACACCTCACACCCTCCTACCCCATGCACACCTCACACACCCCTACCTCATGCACACCTCACACCCTCCTACCCCATGCACACCTCACACCCTCCTACCCCATGCACACCTCACACCCCATGCACACCTCACACACCCCTACCCCATGGACGCCTCATCTCCCACTCTGCACCTTCAAAATTTCTTTCACTCCATCGCTCAATCTCTTCCTTCTCTCTCTCTCTCTTTTCTCCTTATTCCCTCCACTTCTGACGGATATATCCTCTTAGTCATATTCTCGACACTCGTCCTGTCCTTATGTCCAGACCATTTCAGTTTACTCTGCTCAGGTCTCTCAAAAATGCTTCACTTTGTACCACACTTTCTCTGTCAGTGTCATTACTCACTTGATCATCCATCCTCGCTAGACATATTGACTCCAGACCTCTCATTCCTAACACACCCACCTTTTTCCCTACTTTTAGAATAAGTGCACGTGACTCGCATCCATACTGCACCGTTGACATTACTATAGCATCAAACATGCGCATTTCCATCACAGACACTGACCTCTCTTGTCACACATTCTTCAACTCTTCCAGAACCTTTGCCCCCTGACCCCCCCTGTGGCTCACTGCATCTTCCATGGTTCTTGCCGCTGCCATGTCCATTTTCAGGCATCTTAAACGCTCCACGACCTCCAGGTTCTCTCCTTCCAAACTCAGGCTTAGATCAGTTCTTCTCCTACTAAACCATATTACCATGTTTCTCTTAGCTTAACTCTTAGCTTCCTCTTTTCACACACACACACACACACACACACACACACACACACACACACACACACACACACACACACACACACACTCTCACTCAGACTTCATCTTTTGCAGTTTTTCACTCAAGTTGGCCACCAGTGGTGTGCCATCTGCAAACAGCAGGTGACTCACTTCCCAGATCTTCTTTTCCAAATTCGTAGCATTTACCCTCCTCCCTATACGTAAACAAGAGTAGGTAGCCATGATGACATCATACACCCAATACGTAGACCCATCTCTTCCCTTCCTACTCACAAAAACAACGTTCCTCTCAAATCATATATACCTAGCTAACCCTTTCCACAAAGCACTGCAGTTTATCCTATCGTGCGTTTTCTCCAGATCCATAAATGTCACATACAAATCGTTCTCTTTATGTATATCTCACACACATTCTCCAAAATAAGACACCTGATCTACACATCCTGTACCCCTCCTGACGCCTCACTGTTCCTCCCTAGTCTGATGATGCAGTGTGAGAGCTACTACTACTCTCTCACTCTCCCATACGCTACTACCACCCTCTCACTCATCACTCTCCCATACAACTTCCCAGGTAAACTCAACGTACACTCATCGTACACTCACATCGTCTGCCATCGAATATTCAGTTTTGTTCCCCCTTGCCTTTCTACAGTGGCGCTACACGTGCATCCCACCAGCCGTCAGGCACCTCACCCTTGAGACATACGTACACTGAAGGTGCAACTCACTGTAGCACGGCCTCCCTGACCCTCCCTGGCTGTGTTGAGGGTCGACGGTACCGTGCTGCTATGTTAGTGTTGCTGTAGCACGGCCTCCCTGACCCTCCCTGGCTGTGTTGAGGGTCGACGGTACCGTGCTGCTATGTTAGTGTTGCTGTAGCACGGCCTCCCTGGCTGTGTAGAGGGTAGCCAGGAGGAGAGTTGTGTGGTGAGTGGTTATCTCATGTTTGCTGGCCACGTTGGCATGCTGGCGTTCACACGTCGTGGCTGCCAATGTGCACTATACCACCAGCTCCCCCGACGTGGAGTCATACTTCATGGTTGTTGGTGTGTAATTACGTAATGATTTGTGTCATTACCTTGCTGAAGTGTGTGTGTGTGTGTCGCGGGAAGGGGGGGGATGTAATTGTACACTGGTGGGCCCTGCTCCCTCTGCTCAACACTGGTGTGTACGTATGTGATGACAGTTTGTGTGCCAGTATAACCCTAGTGTTGCCCCGTCTCTTAACCTGTTATACATGTGCTGTGTCTGTACTCATGTATATGTACACACACCACACCACACCACACCACACCACACCACACACACCAGGATCATGTGGCTCGACTGCCATACTCGGGATTCGAACCCATTTGGGGAAGACCCCTCACCCGCAGGTGGCCCGTGGTTGTTCATGCTAAGTAACGGTACACCACGGAGGCCCGTGTGTGTGTGTGTGTGTGTGTGTGTGTGTGTGTGTGTGTGTGTGTGTGTGTGTATTCTCCACATTAACTCGTCAAGGATCATCAGGGTTAACGCCTCAATGAATGATGATTTCTGATGAGTTAGAATGATAGATGCAACATGCAGTGCAGCGAAGATGAGCGTGGCACGGATGGCGAGGGTTCGAACCCGTGTGCTCAGGTGGGGTGTTGGTGGCTCATGAGGTTCGCCCTGGTCACCTGCAGGTAACACTTGGCTTAGGTTGAGTGTGGTCGTCTGTGTGGTGAACACGACGGTACGACCGTGGAGCACGACGGTACGACCGTGGAGCACGACGGTACGACCGTGGAGCACGACGGTACGACCGTGCAGCACGACGGTACGACCGTGGAGCACGACGGCACGACCGTGCAGCACGACGGTACGACCGTGGAGCACGACGGTACGACCGTGGAGCACGACGGTACGACCGTGGAGCACGACGGCACGACCGTGCAGCACGACGGTACGACCGTGCAGCACGACGGTACGACCGTGGAGCACGACGGTACGACCGTGCAGCACGACGGTACGACCGTGGAGCACGACGGTACGACCGTGCAGCACGACGGTACGACCGTGCAGCACGACGGTACGACCGTGCAGCACGACGGTACGACCGTGCAGCACGACGGTACGACCGTGCAGCACGACGGTACGACTCATGATGTACGAGGGCCTGATACAGAGTCAGAAGGGCTTATCCCCCACTATCAGTACCAGATCTTGTAATTACGACTAATAACAGACAATATCAGGTGGACTTCCCCCACTTGGTAATCATGTAATCATGTAATCATGAAGTAATCACTGTCTGTGACGTCCTGGTAGGTGGAGACAGAGGAAAATAACTGAGGGAACCAGATGGGAAGAGGACACAGGTGTCACATATGGAAACTACACAGAATTCCTAAGACCAGGGAAAGGAAAATATATATGATTGGAAGATTTGTAGAGTGTATGGTGAGTGAGGGGGTAAGTACCTGGCTGGTGGGAGAGAGAGAGAGAGAGAGAGAGAGAGAGAGAGAGAGAGAGAGAGAGAGAGAGAGAGAGAGAGAGAGAGAGAGATAACAGAGATATTGTTCGGTAAAGTTGATGTCATACAACCTGACAACACGAGAGATACAAACACCCAGCAGATAAGTGATCTTGCCTGTGGTGTTGGTATGAGGGAGGCAAGTTATGATGCAAGATGCTCTGCTCTGTAGGGGAACCGCTCTCGAGATGAAACATGAATGACATGAAGGATCTCTATGTAGGAACAGTATGATCTACACTGGATACTTTGTTTTTAGTCACATTACATTATTTTTTTTCTTATACTTTGTCGCTGTCTCCCGCTTTAGCGAGGTAGCGCAAGGAAACAGACGAAAGAATGGCCCAACCCACCCACATACACATGTATATACATACACGCGCATATATATATTATTTTTTTCTTTTTTTTATTATACTTAAGTCACATTACATTATTTTCTTCTTATACTTTGTCGCTGTCTCCCGCGTTAGCGAGGTAGCGCAAGGAAACAGACGAAAGAATGGCCCAACCCACCCACATACACATGTATATACATACACGCGCATATATATATATATTATTTTTTCTTTTTTTTATTATACTTAACCGCCATCTACCGCGTTAGCGAGATAGCGCAAGGAAACATACACATGTATATACATAAACGCCCACACATGCACATATACCTACATATACATTTTAACGTATACTTACATGTACATACACAGACATATACATATATGCACATCTACATATCCATACTTGCTGCTTTCATCCATTCCCGTCGCCACCCCGCCACACGAAATAGCTACCAATGTGAGGCAAGACCCCAGAGCATTTGTCAAAATCCTTCGTCCGTTGTGTCATATTGCCTAACACAGGAACATAATGATAGTGTTTCTTGGTTGTACAATGGGGGAGAGAGAGAGAGAGAGACAGCACAGCAGCCAGCCAGCATAGGAAGGGTATTAAGAAAACGAGGCATGAACAAAGCAAGAAAGAGGAAGACAAAAAAAAATGTTGAAAATGTGGATGAGGCGAAGTGGGAAAACCCGAAACAGTTCCCTTCCTTTTTTCTTAAGAGTCAGACGTCAGTGATGGAGAGGTGTTGTGGCTGAGGGAACCTGAGCGAAGCGTTGTTGAAGATGATGGTCACATATGTAGGAGCTGGGAGACTAGTTGAAAAGTGTACACACACACACACACACACACACACACACACACACACACACACACACACAGCGGTGGACACTGTATCGCCAGCAGTGTGATAGGTTGGAGAGGAGAATTACAACTTACTGAAGTTATTAGAGATGACATGAACAGGTTATGGTTGTACCTTGAACCATAGGTTGTGGTTGTACCTTGAACCACAGGTTGTGGTTGTACCTTGAACCACAGGTTGTGGTTGTACCTTGAACCACAGGTTGTGGTTGTACCTTGAACCACAGGTTGTGGTTGTACCTTGAACCACAGGTTATGGTTGTACCTTGAACCACAGGTTGTGGTTGTACCTTGAACCACAGGTTGTGGTTGTACCTTGAACCACAGGTTATGGTTGTACCTTGAACCACAGGTTGTGGTTGTACCTTGAACCACAGGTTGTGGTTGTACCTTGAACCACAGGTTGTGGTTGTACCTTGAACCACATAAAGTGCGAGGATCTGATGCAGTCTGCACATACGTACTCACAACGTACACCATAAACACTTGACTGGTCGTTTGGGCAATCGTTCAGAAACTCATTCTAAGAGGCTGTCGTGCTGGGGAAATGGACGAGAGGCAATGTCGTGCCGGTTTTTTAAGAAAGGAGATCGGGAAATTAAACTGAACTACAGACCTGTGTCTCTGGCGAATGCTGTCGGTACGATGCTGGAGTAGGTAGTCAAAGAACACGTAGATCAGTTCTTGCAGAGGAGAAACCACCAGAAGGAGAAGCGCCACAGATTCAGATATCAAAGACCATACACAACATATCATGTAGACTTCCTTGAAACATGAAGACCACTTTCAGACGAAGGAGATGGTTGGGAGAGCTGTCTGCTCTCGGATTGTCTGTGCGAGAGGTAGGTAAAGAAACTCCATGTTTTAGGCAGCCATAAGAGTTGAGAGGCTTTGATGGATCGAAATCCAAAGGAACCTTTTCTAAGTGGGTTGGAATAACTATTAGCATCCCGTAAGGTTGTGTCTATGGGCCTTTCGTATTAATTTTGATCTGTGTTTACAAAAGGATTAGATTCTTATTTATGTTTGTGGATGATATTCATTTATTATTCATTTTTCATCGTAAGATATATTGACTAACGTTAGTATGGATGGAAGGGACATGTAGGGGTAGGTGGAGGAGGCCAGTATAGAGTGCGTAGGACATGGGAGGGGGACGGATTGGCCTGAGTGGGTCCAGGGACCTAGACGTAGAGGGCCCTCCTCCCGGCAGAGCAGGAAGCACAGGATGGTAAAGTCATGAGAGAAGTAGACCATGACCAGGAGTGTTGCAAATTGTACAAAACAACACTAAACAGTCACCACAGTTGGTCAGACCCACAGCTGGCGAGGTTTAACCCTGGCGAAGTAATGAATGTGGAACACGGTGGATGACGACTGGGATGTACGAGTGTAGTGTGTCAGGACACCAGAAGCAGCACTGAGCCTGTGTGTGTGTGTGTGTGTGTGTGTGTGTGTGTGTGTGTGTGTGTGTGTGTGTGTGTGTAGGGACTCTGTGTTCGAGGTGGTCGCCAACACGTCACAAGGACACCACGTCACGTAGGTGAGCTGTTCAGGAGACGAAGTATCTACTGGTTGATCACGAGAGTCACATTGTAACACATGGTCAGGGAGATGGTCCGTACACTGTTAAGAAACTCACGTGAGGCACAAATTATGATATGCAGCTGGAATTGGGTCAACACATTCTAAGAAAACATGAAGAAATAATACAGAGGGTTCAGGGTGGAGGCATGGGATGTATGATAAGAGAGATGTATTACAGAGATAGGTGACGGGACCTAAAGTTGTTCACCATGGAAGAGAGACGAATAAGAAGTGACTTGATAACAGTCGTCAGGTCACACTGAGGGAGTCGAAGGTGATCAGTTCTGAAAGATGATCACTTCAGATCAACCAGAGGCCAACACCAGAACCCAGGGAGGACACGCGGAAGTAGAGATGTGAAGTAGTGATCTGATAGTGAGAGCTGTGCATGACTGGAGCATACCAAGTGATGACACACACACACACACACACACACACACACACACACACACACACACACGCTGGTGGAGACCTGGATGATAACACACAAAGAGATGGTCACCCATGAGTGTTCAACTCCCTCCTTGTATGATACAAACAGGTGATTACACACACTGCCATACATACACACACTGATACATACATACATACATACATATATACATACATACATACATACATACATACATACATACTTACGTACGTACATACGTACATATGTACATGCTTAGTCCATTATCAGTATATACTGAATTGAAAAACAAAACTGACGTCACACAGAATACATCTACGTAGAGAGGTACAGGGAGGCAGGTGTGGGTAGAGAGGTAGGGAGGCAATAGGGAGGTGTGGTGTGGGTAGAGAGGTACAGGGGAGGCAGTAGGGAGGTGTGGTGTGGGTAGTGAGGTACAGGGGAGGCAGTAGGGAGGTGTGGTAAGTGTGGTGTGGGTAGAGAGGTACAGGGGAGGCAGTAGGGAGGTGTGGTGTGGGTAGAGAGGTACAGGGGAGGCAGTAGGGAGGTGTGGTGTGGGTAGAGAGGTACAGGGGAGGCAGTAGGGAGGTGTGGTGTGGGTAGAGAGGTACAGGGGAGGCAGTAGGGAGGTGTGGTGTGGGTAGAGAGGATGTTGGCTCACGACACCAGAGATAACTCCCCCGCCTGTTGTCTCCCCCAAGTATGTCTTCATACCAGACGACATATAACACTGAGGACTGGACCATATGATCCTTGGTGTGATGACCTGGGTGTTGACCTGGTATGATCTTTAGTATAATGACCTTAGTGTTGACTTGGTATGATCCTTGGTGTGATGACTTGGATGTTGACCTGATATGATCCTTGGTGTGATGACCTGGTATGATCCTTGGTTATGGTGTATAAAACCCTTGTAGATAGGAAATAGCTTCTCATAAAAGAAATAAAATTGATGGCTTCACCTGAGCAACACTCTTTGCTTTTGGGAAGCAGACATTACGTTTATTATGTGGGGTTTCCAGGATAGAATGGAAGATACTGTGACATTCAACAGACTCACGTTATTGCATGGTTGATTTGTGGTGTTTTGGAAGAGAATAGAGGGAAAGGAATGACTCAGAGGTTGAGGGATAAACTTGCGTTTTAGCACAGAGGGATTAAACTAGATTACTGCTTACCCATTCTTAGATGTTACGCAAGGCCATATCGAGGGAGGATTATGTTCAGTTCAAGAAAGAGAACGGCATCAGGAAGAGGAGGGAAGGGATGTGTATTGAATTGTGTGAAGTCGTCAGCTTAAGAATGAATATAGTAAGAAGTTAAAGGCAGATCATATATTGAGAGAAGAGAGGTGTTTGTCCCCCATGCCTTTATACAGTGGCACTATACTGGCGTTCCTCCAATCCTCACGTACCTTACCATGTACCATACATACAAAAAACTAACTTAAACAATCAACAACGCAATCATCTCCTTCCATGAGAAATCCCATACACTCCTGCCGCCTTGCCACACTACATCTTCCGCAAGGCTTTCACCACTTCATCTCCTTTTACAAGACCTCTTGCTATGGCACTCTCACTTCGTGCACTTCTCTGAGCCAAGCATCACACATGATATATACCTCCATATCATCTAACATATTCAGATGGCCCTCAGAAAGCTCACTCCATCTCAACTTCACATTGTCCTGACTTATTACCGCGTCCCTGTCTCCCCTCATCACTGATCGAGTTACCCTCTTATTTCCCTCACACGAACCAGCGTCCTTCGAAGACATTTTCTTATTCTTCCAATATATATATATATATATATATATATATACACTTGATTGCCGTTTCCAAAATTAACGAGGTAGTGTCAGAAACACGAAAAAAGGCCACATCCACTCTCCTACGCACAACCCATGCCGCTCATCCAAATAATATTGTTGGACTTTTATACCTTCAAACATACCATTTTTTGCCCTACCAGATAACGTTCTCTCCTTCCACACATTCTTCAGCGCTCCCAGAACCTTTGCACCCTCACCCACCCTGTGACCCACTTCCTCTTCATTGGTTCCATTCTCTGCCTCGTCCACTACTAAGTGCCTAAAACACTTAACTTCCTCCAAGTCTTCTCCGTTTTAACTTGCATCCCAACCGACCTGTCCCTCAACCCTGCTGAATTTAGTAACCTTGTATTCCAACTGACCTGTCCCTCAACCCTGCTGAACTTAATAACCTTGCATCTCAACTGACATGTCCCTCAACCCTGCTGAACTTAGTAACCTTGCATTCCAACTGACCTGTCCCTCAACCCTGCTGAACTTAGTAACCTTGCTTTTATTCATATTTACTCTCAACTTTCTCCTTTTACTCTCTCTTCCAAACTCAGTCACAATTTCTGCAGTTTCTCAGTCGAATTAGCCACCAGCACTGTGTCATCGGCGAACAACAACTGACTTACTTCTCACTCCCTCTCATCCCCAACAGACTGCATACTCGCCCTTCTCTCGAAGACTTTTGTGTTCACCTTGCTCACCACCCCATCCATAAACAAATTAAACAACCATGTGACACACACACACACACACACACACACACACACACACACACACACACACACACACACACACACACACATCCTGCCGCAGACCGACCTATCCTTGTAGCCATTCATTCTCCTCTCTTCCTACTCGTAAGCATGCTTTACACCCTTGATAAAAAAAAAAAACTTCTCACAGCCTCTAGCAGCTCACCTTCCACGCCATATATTCTTAGACCTTCCACAAGGCATCTCTATGAACCCTTACATGTGTTTTCTACAGATCCACAAATGCCACATACAAGGTCATCTGTTTTTCAAAGTATTTCACTCACATACTTTAAAGCAGAACACCTGATCCACACATCCTCTACCACTTCTAGGAGCACACTGATCCTTCCAGTCTGCTCTGTACATGCCTTCACCTTCTCAGTCACTACCCTCCCATACAACTTACCAGGCATAGTACACTCAGTAAGCTTATACCTTTGTAGTCTGAACGTGCACTGTGCATGCATTTCGCCAATCCTCAGGCAGCTGACCATGATCCATATGTATAGCAAAAATCCATACCAACCAATCAGCAACACAGTCACCACCTATCTTAATCAGTTCAACTTCAATACCATCCACTTCAGCTGACTTGCCACATTTCGTCTTACGTAAGGCTTTCACCACCTGCCCCTGTCTCTTGACCTGCTGCTTTCTCTTTCACATCTCTCAGACATTTGCGCTCCTTACCCGTAAGTACCACCCGAATGTCTATCTTTTTTCATTCACTAACAGCTTTACTTCTTCATCTCACATCTCACTTCCCTCTCTCATCTGCTCTCCCTCCACATTTTCCTATGGCACGTGCCTCTCTTGCATATGCCAGCTCTGCTTCCTTAATTACCTCCCATTCCTCACCCATTCTCTTTGTGTCATTTACTCTCACCGTTTGCCATTCTAAATTCAATCCTTCCTGGTATTCCTTCACGCGTGTCTCTCTTTTAAGCTCATTTACTCTCACCACTCTCTTCTCACCAACATTGACTCCTTTTTTTTTTTCCGGAAACCTACAAATCTTCATCCTCGCCTCCACAAGATAGTGATCAGACATCCCACCAGCTGCCCATCTCACCACATTTCCATCCAGAAGTCTCTCATTTGCACGCCTGTCAATGTGTAATCCAATAATGCCCGCTGACCATCTTT
>NC_092231.1:28245698-28268198 GCF_036320965.1 Panulirus ornatus | reverse complement strand
CCTTACATCCTTGATAAAAACTTTTTGATACTTCTAGCAACTTACCTCTCCCACCATATATTCTTAATACCTTCCACAGAGCATCTATCAACTCTATCATATGCCTTCTCCAGAGCCATAAATGCTACATACAAATCCATTTGTTTTTCTAAGTATTTCTCGCATACACTCTTCAAAGCAAACACCTGATCCACACATCCTCTACCACTTCTGAAACCACACTGCTCTTCCTTTAATCTGATGTTCTGTACATGCCTTCACCCTCTCAATCAACACTCTCCCATATAATTTCAAAGGAATACTCAACAAACTTATACCTCTGTAATTTGACTACTCATCTTTATCCCCTTTGCCTTTTACTCATCTTTATCCCCTTTGCCTTTGTACAATAGCACAATTCCGCCAATCCTCAGGCACCTCACCATGATCCATACATACATTGAATATCCTTACCAAACAATCAACAACACAGTCACCCCCTTTTTTTAATAAATTCCACAGCATTACCATCCAAACCCGCTGCCTTGCCGGCGTGATAGCTGCTTGGTGCTGTGTCATACGTATATTTATAACACAGGACTGATATGTCTGGCTAGCTTAACGTGTTGATGTTTTGCGTAGATTAAATGAATGGCATTATGTATATATACAACATATAGTGACAGTGGTGGTCCCCTCTCTCGTACATGTTGCGTCAAGTGTTCAGATCTCTTTTCTATGTTGGCTATTTATCTATACTCTTTTAAAAGGGTGTTTAGAGGGAGAAGGAATGGGTTTGGGACAGGGGAAGGAAGAGTTTACACATTATATTGCAACCTTATCTATATACCTCAGGCAGATTGTATGTATGTGTGTGTGTGTGTGTGTGTGTAGTGATGCTGTCTCATGTTGAGAAAAGAGAAACAAAAATATATATGATAAGCTAAGTATTATTTATAGTGTACATCGCTGGACAGCTGGAGCCTCCCTGAGTATTGTGAGGCTTGGAGGTAAGCAAGGGTGTTCCCTGGTTGTACTGTTGTGGTCCAGGTCTGGGATTTGTGTGTATGATCGTCGTCTTCAAGTTTGGGTCGTACTTTCTGAGTTGTTTATCGTATATATGAACCGACTGGTTTAATCATTGATCGTTCGTGATCTTGTACCAGGTTTTCAGTGTTGGGGTAACTTTTCACTTATGACCAGTCTTGGAGTCGTATTTTGTATCCTCTGTAACTCCAGCATGGATGACTTGGTGGTGAGGGACGTTGGTGTTGGGGAGTAGGTGTGTGAGCGGTGTTATGGGTCTTGGTGAGGTGTCTGGCAGGTGGCAGAATCTGTACACAGTGGTCACGGTCGCTCTGCTTCTGTGTGGTTCTTTCGTTGATGTGATCTGTCATCACATCTCGTGATGTTAGGGATCTGTGGCTCACCTGATGCGCTGTCTTGTAGCTCCTCTGATGCGCTGTCTTGTAGCTCCCCTGATGCGCTGTCTGTAGCTCACCTGGTGCGCTGTAGCTTACCTGGTGCGCTGTCTTGTAGCTCCTCTGATGCGCTGTCTGTAGCTCACCTGATGCGCTGTCTGTAGCTCACCTGGTGCGCTGTCTTGTAGCTCACCTGATGCGCTGTCTGTAGCTCACCTGATGCGCTGTCTGTAGCTCACCTGATGCGCTGTCTGTAGCTCACCTGATGCGCTGTCTGTAGCTCACCTGATGCGCTGTCTGTAGCTCACCTGATGCGCTGTCTGTAGCTCACCTGATGCGCTGTCTGTAGCTCACCTGGTGCGCTGTCTTGTAGCTCCTCTGATGCGCTGTCTGTAGCTCACCTGATGCGCTGTCTGTAGCTCACCTGATGCGCTGTCTGTAGCTCACCTGGTGCGCTGTCTTGTAGCTCCTCTGATGCGCTGTCTGTAGCTCACCTGATGCGCTGTCTGTAGCTCACCTGATGCGCTGTCTGTAGCTCACCTGATGCGCTGTCTGTAGCTCACCTGATGCGCTGTCTGTAGCTCACCTGATGCGCTGTCTGTAGCTCACCTGATGCGCTGTCTGTAGCTCACCTGATGCGCTGTCTGTAGCTCACCTGGTGCGCTGTCTTGTAGCTCCGTTGTAGTGAATGTGTTCATTTTCATGTATATTCCTCATCGACCATGTTTAGTGTGGCTGCCTCTGCTTGTACTGCATGAGTATGTCCCGCTCATGGCACCAGCTGGTGGGGGAATGTCAGCCATGATCATGGCACCAGCTGGTGGGGGGAATGTCAGCCATGATCATGGCACCAGCTGGTGGTGGGAATGTCAGCCATGATCATGGCACCAGCTGGTGGGGGGAATGTCAGCCATGATCATGGCACCAGCTGGTGGAGGGAATGTCAGCCATGATCATGGCACCAGCTGGTGGAGGGGAATGTCAGCCATGATCATGGCACCAGCTGGTGGGGGAATGTCAGCTATGATCATGGCACCAGCTGGTGGGGGGAATGTCAGCCTATGATCATGGCACCAGCTGGTGGTGTGAATGTCAGCCATGATCATGGCACCAGCTGGTGGGGGGAATGTCAGCCATGATCATGGCACCAGCTGGTGGTGTGAATGTCAGCCATGATCATGGCACCAGCTGGTGGGGGGAATGTCAGCCATGATCATGGCACCAGCTGGTGGTGTGAATGTCTGCTATGATCATGGCAGCAGCTGGTGGGGGAATGTCAGCCATGATCATGGCACCAGCTGGTGGGGGAATGTCAGCCATGATCATGGCACCAGCTGGTGGTGTGAATGTCAGCCATGATCATGGCATCAGCTGGTGGGGGAAATGTCAGCCATGATCATGGCACCAGCTGGTGGTGTGAATGTCAGCCATGATCATGGCATCAGCTGGTGGGGGAATGTCAGCTATGATCATGGCACCAGCTGGTGGTGTGAATGTCAGCCATGATCATGGCACCAGCTGGTGGTGTGAATGTCAGCCATGATCATGGCACCAGCTGGTGGTGTGAATGTCAGCCACGATCATGGCACCAGCTGGTGGTGTGAATGTCAGCCATGATCATGGCACCAGCTGGTGGTGTGAATGTCAGCCATGATCATGGCACCAGCTGGTGGGGGGAATGTCAGCTATGATCATGGCATCAGCTGGTGGGGGGAATGTCAGCCATGATCATGGCACCAGCTGGTGGGGGAATGTCAGCCATGATCATGGCATCAGCTGGTGGGGGGAATGTCAGCCATGATCATGGCACCAGCTGGTGGGGGAATGTCAGCCATGATCATGGCACCAGCTGGTGGAGGGAATGTCAGCCATGATCATGGCATCAGCTGGTGGGGGGAATGTCAGCCATGATCATGGCACCAGCTGGTGGTGTGAATGTCAGCCATGATCATGGCACCAGCTGGTGGGGGAATGTCAGCCATGATCATGGCACCAGCTGGTGGGGGAATGTCAGCCATGATCATGGCATCAGCTGGTGGGGGGAATGTCAGCCATGATCATGGCACCAGCTGGTGGGGGAATGTCAGCTGTGTCAGTTATGAACAGCGATGGTGGCAGGGGGCCGCCCTGGGGCACCCCGTTAGCACAGTGAGTGTGGTGTGACGTCACTATAGTTGATGGTCATTTCTGTGATGAGGTTGGGTTAGAAAGTTGTAGAGACGTGTGTGTGTGTGTGTGTGTCTGTGTGTGTGTGTCTGTGTGTGTGTGTGTGTGTGTGTGTCTGTGTGTGTGTGTCTGTGTGTGTGTGTGTGTGTGTGTCTGTGTGTCTGTGTGTGTGTCTGTGTGTGTTTGTGTGTGTGTGTGTCTGTGTGTGTGTCTGTGTCTGTGTCTGTGTGTGTGCGTGTGTGTGTGTGTGTGTGTGTGTGTCTGTGTGTGTGTGTGTGTGTGTGTGTGTGTGTGTGTGTGTGTGTGTGCGTGCGCGCGAGTGTGTGTGTGTGTGTGTGTGTCTGTGTGTGTCTGTGTCTGTGTGTGTGTGTGTGTGTCTGTGTCTGTGTGTGTGTGTGTGTGTGTGTCTGTGTCTGTGTGTGTGTCTGTGTGTGTGTGTCTGTGTGTGTGTGTCTGTGTGTGTGTGTGTGTGTGTGTCTGTGTCTGTGTGTGTGTCTGTGTGTGTCTGTGTCTGTGTGTGTGTGTCTGTGTGTGTGTGTGTGTGTCTGTGTCTGTGTGTGTGTGTGTGTCTGTGTCTGTGTGTGTGTCTGTGTGTGTGTGTCTGTGTGTGTGTGTGTGTGTGTGTGTCTGTGTCTGTGTGTGTGTCTGTGTGTGTGTGTCTGTGTGTGTGTGTGTCTGTGTGTGTGTGTGTGTGTGTGTGTGTGTGTCTGTGTGTGTCTGTGTCTGTGTGTGTGTGTCTGTGTCTGTGTGTGTGTGTCTGTGTCTGTGTGTGTGTGTGTGTGTGTGTCTGTGTCTGTGTGTGTGTGTCTGTGTGTGTGTGTCTGTGTGTGTGTCTGTGTGTGTGTGTGTGTGTGTGAGTGTGTGTGTGTGCGCGCGAGTGTGTGTGTGTGTGTGTGTGTGTGTGTGTGTGTCTGTGTGTGTGTGTGTGTGTGTGCGTCTGTGTCTGTGTGTGTGTGTGTGTGTGTGCGTAAGTGTGAGTGTGTGTGTGTGTGTGTGTGTGTGTGTGTGTGTGTGTCTGTGTGTGTGTGTGTGTGTCTGTGTGTGTGTGTGCGTGAGTGTGTGTGTGTGTGTGTGTGTGTGTGTGTGACCCCTCGTATACCCTGTCGTAGTCTGACCACATTTCGTGAAAGGTTTCGCTCCTGTGTTGCTGTATAATTGTACAATTGATTCCTTGTCCTTTGGAAATGAGCCGTGGTGATCACTGAGGTGGTGCTCTTCCCCCCCGGGTGAGCCGTGGTGATCACTGAGGTGGTGCTCCACCGTGAGCCGTGGTGATCACTGAGGTGGTGCTCCACCGTGAGCCGTGGTGATCACTGAGGTGGTGCTCCACCGTGAGCCGTGGTGATCACTGAGGTGGTGCCCCCCCCCCCCGTGAGGCGTGGTGATCACTGAGGTGGTGCCCCACCGTGAGCCGTGGTGATCACTGAGGTGGTGCTCCACCGTGAGCCGTAGTGATCACGTTCCACGCTCCTCTGGTAAAACTTTCCCTTGAACTTCTAAGAAGGAAATGTGAAGGCAGTTTCTTTCTTCTTCCCCCTCACCCCTCCCCTCCCCCCTCCCCCCTCCCCTTCCCCTCCCCTCCCCCTCCAGCCAACCCACCAGCCCCCGACCCTATGGAGGCTAGCGCGGGGGAGGGTGGGCTGGGTGGAGGGGGCGGGGGTAGAGCAACGCCCCGGGCCCAGGTCCCGTCCCCTTTGTCAACAGCAGCAGGGCAGCTCCAACGCTGATGAAATACGCCCACACCGCTGGCCTCGCACCGCCCACCCGCCCACTCGCCTGTCCACGCCCACACGCCCACTCCTCCCCTCCCTGCGTTTTATCATCATCCACACTTGCCTTCACTTGTACTGGGTTGTGATGATGAGAGATGGTGAGGAGACATATTGGGTTGTGATGATGAGAGATGGTGAGGGGACATATTGAGTTGTGATCATGAGAGATGGTGAGGAGACATATTGGGTTGTGATGATGAGAGATGGTGGGGGGACATATTGGGTTGTGATGATGAGAGATGGTGAGGAGACATATTGGGTTGTGATGATGAGAGATGGTGAGGAGACATATTGGGTTGTGATGATGAGAGATGGTGAGGGGACATATTGGGTTGTGATGATGAGAGATGGTGAGGGGACATATTGGGTTGTGATGATGAGAGATGGTGAGGAGACATATTGCGTTGTGATGATGAGAGATGGTGAGGGGACATATTGGGTTGTGATGATGAGAGATGGTGAGGAGGACATATTGGGTTGTGATGATGAGAGATGGTGAGGGGACATATTGGGTTGTGATGATGAGAGATGGTGAGGAGACATATTGGGTTGTGATGATGAGAGATGGTGGGGGGACATATTGGGTTGTGATGATGAGAGATGGTGAGGAGACATATTGGGTTGTGATGATGAGAGATGGTGAGGGGACATATTGGGTTGTGATGATGAGAGATGGTGAGGAGACATATTGCGTTGTGATGATGAGAGATGGTGAGGGGACATATTGGGTTGTGATGATGAGAGATGGTGAGGAGACATATTGGGTTGTGATGATGAGAGATGGTGAGGGGACATATTGGGTTGTGATGATGAGAGATGGTGAGGAGACATATTGGGTTGTGATGATGAGAGATGGTGGGGGGACATATTGGGTTGTGATGATGAGAGATGGTGAGGAGACATATTGGGTTGTGATGATGAGAGATGGTGAGGGGACATATTGGGTTGTGATGATGAGAGATGGTGGGGGGACATATTGGGTTGTGATGATGAGAGATGGTGAGGAGACATATTGGGTTGTGATGATGAGAGATGGTGGGGGGACATATTGGGTTGTGATGATGAGAGTACTGTACGTGTGTTCCGCAGGTCACGTACTGTACGTGTGTTTGCAGGTCACGTACTGTACGTGTGTTCTGCAGGTCACGTACTGTACGTGTGTTCTGCAGGTCACGTCCTGCTTCCGTCTTCAGCCACACTGGTTATCTTCATCTTACGCAGGTCTGGCAGGTTCAGGTCCCTGACCAACATCATCTCGGGCTCTGGGTCTCCCAGGAGGTCAAGACTGGATCATATATGATCAATTCCCGTGGCTCTGTATCTGGTGGCTCTGTGGGTCACAACCATGACCAGGTTATGGTGGTCACGCTTGACAACAACCACAACCACAGTCAATACACCAGTGAAGAAGTTCAGTTGTGAAGTGAATTATTTGACGTCCAGTGTAACCTTCCCACGTGTTCTCACAGTCGTACACACACACACACACACACACACACGCGCGCGCGCGCGCGCACACACACACACGTGTGTGTACGTTATAATTACAGATCCACACCTGGCTGCTTTGGTTATCCATAACGTTTGTAATTAAGGCAACAAATGCTGCACTGGACATGGTCATTAAGCCACGTACAGACATGCTCTTCGGTCTGTGTATTTCACATTCCCTTTCGTATTTTGCCTCATAGGAAGGGCGTTGCACCACCACACACTGCTCTGGTGTTGTGTTGTGGGGGAGGAGAAGTGTGCGTCATCCACTGTGCTGAACTTCCACTTCCACTTCCTCCACGGCCTGAGCCACGGGCTTACCCGTTTACGACAACACCCGAAGGGAGGATGTACAGCTGGAGTTGGCTGTGGGCCCACTGTTGCGCCCAAGATTCGAACCCATGGTGTGTGTGTGTGTGTGTGTGTGTGTTGCATTATGTCCATGTTTGTATGATGGACCAGAAATGTAAACATTGTGTAACTTGACAAATATCACAACACAAATATATCTACTGTGTTTACCCGACCAGCCAGGTTGAGGCGAGTGCATATAGCCTGCCACCCCAAACTGGCTGGGTGATGAGGCGAGCACACAGGAAGAACTGGGCCCTTACCTCGTGGTATGGGGGGTAGAGACAAGCCCCCAGCACCTGCGCCGGGTAAGAGGCTTGGATACGCTGTAGAACCGTAAACACTACATAGTGAGGATGTGTTGTGTACACCTGTATACCTGATGATATATGGTAGTCAACACTACATGTATTGTGTTGGGGTAAGTGGTTAAGTTTATATGGTTCCTTACTTTATGATGGTTCCTGACATGAACAGTTCCTGACATGAACAGTTCTTGAAATGAACAGTACCTGACATGAACAGGTCTTGACATGAACAGTTCCTGACATGAACAGTTCCTGACATGAACAGTTCCAGACATGAACAGTTCCTGACATGAACAGTTCCAGACATGAACAGTTCTTGACATGAACAGTTCCTGACATGAACAGTTCCTGAGATGAATAGTTCCTGACATGAATAGTACCTGACATGAACAGTACCTGACATGAACAGTCCTTAACATGAACAGTTCCTGACATGAACAGCTCCTAACATGAACAGTTCCAGACATGAACAGTACCTGACATGAACAGTACCTGACATGAACAGCTCCTAACATGAACAGTTCCGGACATGAACAGTACCTGACATGAACAGTCCTTAACATGAACAGCTCCTGACATGAACAGCTCCTAACATGAGCTACTCATATTTTCACAAGACTCATGAACAGTTCTGAGATGATGAGGGAAAATTAAACTCTGTGAGCTCGTAAGGCCGACCCTTAGGGGTATGGCAGCCTTTACCCTTTGACCCAAGCCTTAAGGGTCAGGTCAAAGGGCAAGCCTTCATGCCCAAGGATCGTACGACCGTCCTCAGTGGATTACAAGTTTCATTCCATTGTGAGGAATGGTAATTATAGATAAAACTATCGTACAAAATTATCACCAGGTTGGTATATATAGATATATTTACTGAAAATAAAACTTATTTTATGTTGGCCATATTTTAGTAAAACTTGTTCTTTAACATTCTTGTCGTTCCCAAAATTACGTCTTTCTGAAATAAATATCACTGCTTATTTTTTTTTCTCGAAAAGAATCGGACATTATCTTCGTAAAAATAGGTATGGGACGGGTGGTCGGGATCGTTCTGTCATACTGCAACCAATGATAGTGAGGTTGTAACCAATGATAGTGAGGTTGTAACCAATGATAGTGAAGTTGTAACCAGTGATAGTGAGGTAAGCAATGATAGTGAGGTTGTAACCAATGATAGTGAGGTTGTGACCAATGATAGCGAGGCTGTAACCAATGATAGTGAGGTTGTAACCAATGATTGTGAGGTTGTAACCAATGATTGTGAGGTTGTAACAAGTGATAGTGAGGTTGTAACCAATGATAGTGGGGTTGTAACCAATGATTGTGAGGTTGTAGCCTATGATTGTGAGGTTGTAACCAGTGATAGTGAGGCTGTGACCAATGATTGTGAGGTTGTAACCAATGATAGTGAGGTTGTAACCAATGATAGTGAGGCTGTAACCAATGATATTGAGGTTGTAACCAATGATAGTGAGGTTGTAACCAATGATAGTGAGGTTGTAACCAATTATTGTAAGGTTGTAACCAATGATAGTGAGGTTGTAACCAGTGATAGTGAGGTTGTAACCAATGATAGTGAGATTGTAACCAATGATAGTGAGGTTGTAACCAATTATTGTAAGGTTGTAACCAATGAAAGTGAGGTTGTAACCAGTGATTGTGAGGTTGTAGCCAATGATAGTGAGGTTGTAACCGATGATAGTGAGGTTGTAACCAATTATTGTAAGGTTGTAACCAATGAAAGTGAGGTTGTAACCAGTGATTGTGAGGTTGTACCCAATGATAGTGAGGTTGTAACCGATGATAGTGGGGTATCTCTACAGTGTAGTGTCTCCTGGGAAATGTAAACTGTGTCAAGTCTTATGATATTAATTGCCTTCTTTTTTCCCCACCAGGTAAGTAATTGTGATCACGATGGTGATGATGATGACGGTGATCATGATGATGGTGCAGAGTGTGGGTCAGGTAAGGTCTCTTGCGCAAGGCTTCAGCCACCTGTTTACCTTCAACCTGTACAGAACCGTAGATATTTACATTTTAAGGGGATAGGGGAGAAAGAATACTTCCCACGTATTCCCTCCGTGTCGACTAAAGGGGGCGAGAGCAGGGGGGCTAGAAACCCCGCCCCTCTCCTGTTTCCCCTTTTAGGGGAAATAGGAAGGAGTCAAGCAGGGAGTGCTCATCCTCCTCGAAGGCTCAGATTGGGGTGTCTAATTGTGTGTGGATGTAACCAAGATGATAAAAAAGGAGAGATAGGTAGTATGTTTGAGGAAAGGAACCTGTATGTTTTGGCTCTGAGTGAAACAAAGCTCAAGGGTAAAGGGGAAGAGTGGTTTAGGAGTGTTTTGGGAGTAAAGTTAGGGGTTGGTGAGATGGCAAGAGCAAAGGAAGGAGTAGCACTCCTCCTGTAGCAGGAGTTGTGGGAATATGTGGTAGAGTGTAAGAAAGTAAACTCTAGATTGATATGATGGAGAGAGATGCTTGATTATTGGTGCATATGCACCTGGTCATGAGAAGAAAGATCTTGAGAGGCAAGTGATTTGGGAGCAACTGAGGGAATGTGTTAGCAGCTGTGATGCACGAGACCGGGTTATAGTGATGGGTGTCTTGAATGCAAAGGTGCGTAATGTGGCTGTTGAAGGTATAATTGGTGTACTTGGGGTGTTCAATGATGAAAATGATGAATAGCTTGTGGATTTGTGTGCTGAAAAGGACTGGTGATTGGGAATACCTGATTTAAAAAGAGTGATATACTTAAGTATACGTTTGTGAGTAGGAGAGATGGCTAGAGGGCGGTATTGGATTATGTGTTAATTGATAGGCGGGTGAAAGAGAGACTTTTGGATGTTAACGTGATGAGAAGGACAGCAGGAGGGATGTCTGATCAATATCTTGGGGAGGCGAATGTGAAGATTTGTCGATGTTTTCAGAAAAGAAGAGAGAATGTTGGGGAGAAGAGAGCGGCGAGAGTAAGTGAGCTTGGAAAGGAGACGTGTGAGGAACTACCAGGAGAGATTGAGAGCAAATGAATCAAGGGGAGTGTGGAAGGAATGGGATGTATTTAGGAAAGCAGTGATGGCTTGCGCAAAAGATGCATGTGGCCTGAGAAAGGTGGGAGGTGGGAAGATTGGAAAGGGTAGTGAATGGTGGGATGTTTGTTGAGTATTCCTGGGAAATTATATGGGAGGGTATTGATTGAGAGGGTAAAGGCATGTACAGAGCATCACATTGGGGAAAAGCATTGTGGTTTCAGAAGTGATAGAGGATGTGTGGATCAGGTGTTTGCTTTGAAGAATGTATGTGAGAAATACTTAGAAAAACAGATGGATTTGTATGTAGCATTTATGGATGTAGGGAAGGCAAATGATAGGGTTGATAGAGATGCTTTGTGGAAGGTTTTAAGAGTATATGGTGTGGAAGGTAAGTTGCTAGAAGTAGTGGAGTTTTCACCAAAGATGTAAGGCATGTGTGCGAGGAGGAAGAGAGGAAAGTGATTGGTTCCCAGTGAATGTCAGTTTGCGGCATGGGTTCGTGATGTCTCCATGGTTGTATAATTTGTTTATGGATGGGGTGATTAAGGAGGTGAATACAAGAGTTATGGAGAGAGGGGCAAGTATGCAGTCTGTTGTGGATTAAAGAGCTTGGGAAGTGAGTCAGTTGTTGTTCGCTGATGATACAGTGCTGGTGGCTGATTCGGGTGAGAAACTGCAGAAGTTGATAAAGTGTGTGAAAGAAACAAGTTGAGAGTAAATGTGAATAAGAGCAAGGTTATTAGGTTTAGTAGGGTTGAGGGACAAGTTGATTGGGAGGTACGTTTGAATGGAGAGAAACTGGAGGAAGTGAAGTGTTTTAGATATCTGGGAGTGGTCTTAGCAGCGGATGGAACTGTGGAAGCGGAAGCGTCACAGGGTGGTGGTGGGGGTGGGTGCGAAGGTTCTGGGAGCGTTGAAGAATGAGTGGAAGGCGAAAACGTTATCTCGGAGAGCAAAAATGGGTATGTTTGAAGGAATATTGGTTCCAACAATGTTATATGGTTTCGAGGCATGGGTTGTAGATAGGGTTGTGCGGAGGAGGGTGGATGTCTTGGAAATGAGATGTTTAAGGACAATATGTGTTGTGAGGTGGTTTGATCGAGTAAATAATGAAAGGGCAAGAGAGAGATATATAGTTAAAAAGAGTGTGGTCGAGAGAGAAGAAGAGGGTGGGCTGAAATGCTTTAGACATATGGAGAGATTGAGTGAGGAAAGGTTTACAAAGAGGATATGTGTGTAAGAGGTGGAGGGAACAAGAAGAATGAGGTGACCAAATGTGGAGAATGAAGGATGGAGTGAAAAAGATTATGAGCGATTGGGGCCTGAACATGCAGGAAGGTGAAAAGCGTGCTCGGGATAAAGTGAATTGGAACGATGGTATACTGGTATCGACGTGCTGTCAGCGAACTGAACCAGGACATGTGAAACATCCGGGGTGAACCATGGAAAGGTCTCTGGCTTCTGGATGTGAATAGGGAGCTGTGGTTTCGGTGCATTACACATGACAGCTCGTGTATATAGATGTGAGCTGCTGTGGCCTTTATTCACCTGTTCCTGGCGCTATATATGATAAGTTAAGCGATATGGCGCGGGCAGAACATGCCACAATCACGACCATGTCGGGTGAAAGTAAAAAATAGGGTTAGAAAGGGAATGAAAAACTAAATACGTTTGGTTGGTGCGTGTGTGACCGTTCTCGTATATCATTTTTCTCTCATTTTCCCCCGCCTGCACGCGAAGGTGATGGTGTTCAGCAGTGTTGTGCTGATATAAGAAACTGTTTCTTTCTCCCAGATGAACCTGGGTGTTAACAGCTGATCCACAGTAAACCGAGTGGCACAATGGAAGCCCTGTGTGAGCCGTGTATTGTACCCGGTGTTGCTGTACACTGGGAACCTCAGCCAGCCGCCGACGGCCTCAAATGTCAATGTTTATGGCTGTGGCCAGCCACACCGCGCGGCGGGGGGCACGTGGGGTAGATATACAATGTGGCACCTTAGGGTAAACTCCGATGGTAAGTTTACTCTTAACCTGTCGTGATAGCCCCGTATGGTGGTAAACTCGTATGATAAAGCCAGGCGGTAAACCTGTAAATTTGTGAGGTAAACTCCGATGGTAAGTTTACTCTTAACCTGTCGTGATAACCCCGTATGGTGGTAAACTCGCGTTGTAAACTCGTATGATGAAACCAGGCGGTAAACCTGTAAATTTGTGAGGTAAACTCCGATGGTAAGTTTACTCTTAACCTGTCGTGATAACCCCGTATGGTGGTAAACTCGCGTTGTAAACTCGTATGATGAAACCAGGCGGTAAACCTGTAAATTTGTGAGGTAAACTCCGATGATAAGTTTACTCTTAACCTGTCGTGATAACCCCGTATGGTGGTAAACTCGCGTTGTAAACTCGTATGATGAATCCAGGCGGTAAACTCGTAAATTTGTGACGAGTACGTTGAGATGAATGTGGCTCTGAAATTCAGAAGGTAAACTCACGTATGAAGTTCGCTTGGTCAACTCATCAGGTCAACTCATACGGTAAACTGACGTGTTAGAGACGCATGCCAGGCGGGTGTGTGAGGGACGCCCCACACACACACACACACACACACACACACACACACACACAACGTGCTGCGTCAGGCAACGTTTCCAAACGTTTGTTATCAGTCGTGACTCAGGACGCGGGGCCACGCCCGCTGCCTTACCTGTGGCCATAATGACCCAAGTGGTGCAGGGTTATCACGGTGGGGACGACCTTACATCCAACTCCCACGAGACTGCTTGCCCCTGCAGGGGATGGCCCGCTCTCTCTCTCTCTCTCTCTCTCTCTCTCTCTCTCTCTCTCTCTCTCTCTCTCTCTCTCTCTCTCTCTCACACACACACAGCCAGCAGGTGGCTCCCGTCAGGGTCAGCCAGCAGGTGGCCTCGTCAGGGTCAGCCAGCAGGTGGCCCCCGTCAGGGTCAGCCAGCAGGTGGCCTCGTCAGGGTCAGCCAGCAGGTGGCCTCGTCAGGGTCAGCCAGCAGGTGGCCTCGTCAGGGTCAGCCAGCAGGTGGCCTCGTCAGGGTCAGCCAGTAGGTGGCCCCGTCAGGGTCAGCCAGCAGGTGGCCTCCTTCAGGGTCAGCCAGCAGGTGGCCTCGTCAGGGTCAGCCAGCAGGTGGCCTCGTCAGGGTCAGCCAGCAGGTGGCCTCGTCAGGGTCAGCCAGCAGGTGGCCTCGTCAGGGTCAGCCAGTAGGTGGCCCCGTCAGGGTCAGCCAGCAGGTGGCCTCCGTCAGGGTCAGCCAGCAGGTGGCCTCCTTCAGGGTCAGCCAGCAGGTGGCCTCGTCAGGGTCAGCCAGCAGGTGGCCTCCTTCAGGGTCAACCAGCAGGTGGCCTCCGTCAGGGTCAGCCAGCAGGTGGCCTCGTCAGGGTGAGCCAGCAGGTGGCCTCCTTCAGGGTCAGCCAGCAGGTGGCCTCATCATAGTCAGCCAGCAGGTGGCCCCGTCAGGGTCAGCCAGCAGGTGGCCCCATTCCTCCCACCCACCTGCACCTCACCGGACGTCCTCCACTGTACATAGATAAAGCAAGATCAACAACCACTTACAGATCCCAAGCTGCATTATGTTCAGCTGAAACTGTTCAGGCATTACGTTATTGTGGGTCATTATAGTTACTGGTTCATGAATCACAAAAGAGGTTAAGATCAAGGTAGGGCTGGGTACTTGTACACTTTGGATTAGCACATGAGTGAAGTGTGTGTACATAGTACAGGAAGTTTTACTGAATAAATGTTATGGTTTATACATCATACATTTTGTGGTGATCATGGTGAACATTATGTGATGTATGGTTACATACATGTTGAACTACAGTAATACTGTATTGTCATCTATTTTGTATTTAATGGAGAACATTATGTGATGAATATCTACACGTTCGTTGTGTTACGGTAATACAGTAGCTGACGTGCACATAACTATGGGTAAACTAAGCTATTTGCTTGTTTAGCTGTACACTTGTTCATGATTGTATGTGACATTCACAGTGGTAGGTGTGGTACAAATCATGTACGTGTACAGTCCTGGGTGGTTGGTTGGTGGTACAAGTCTTGTACGTGTACAGTCCTGGGTGGGTGGTTGGTTGGTGGTACAAGTCTTGTACGTGTACAGTCCTGGGTGGTTGGTAGGTGGTACAAGTCTTGTACGTGTACAGTCCTGGGTGGGTGGTTGGTTGGTGGTACAAGTCTTGTACGTGTACAGTCCTGGGTGGTTGGTTGGTGGTACAAGTCTTGTACGTGTACAGCCCTAGGTGGGTGGTTGGTGGTACAAGTCTTGTACGTGTACAGTCCTGGGTGGGTGGTTGGTTGGTGGTACAAATCTTGTACATGTACAGCCCTGGGTGGTTGGCGGATGGTACAAGTCTTGTACGTGTACAGTCTTGGGTGGTTGGTTGGTGGTACAAGTCTTGTACGTGTACAGTCCTGGGTGGTTGGCGGATGGTACAAGTCTTGTACGTGTACAGTCCTGGGTGGTTGGTTGGTGGTACAAGTCTTGTACATGTACAGTCCTGGGTGGGTGGTTGGTTAGTGGTACAAGTCTTGTACGTGTACAGTCCTGGGTGGTTGGTTGGTGGTACAAGTCTTGTACGTGTACAGTCCTGGGTGGTTGGTTGGTGGTACAAGTCTTGTACATGTACAGTCCTGGGTGGGTGGTTGGTTAGTGGTACAAGTCTTGTACGTGTACAGTCCTGGGTGGGTGGTTGGTTGGTGGTACAAGTCTTGTACGTGTACAGTCCAGGGTGGTTGGTTGGTTGGTGGTACAAGTCTTGTACGTGTACAGTCCTGGGTGGTTGGTTGGTGGTACAAGTCTTGTACGTGTACAGTCCTGGGTGGGTGGGTGGTTGGTTGGTGGTACAAGTCTTGTACGTGTACAGTCCTGGGTGGGTGGTTGGTTGGTGGTACAAGGTGATTATGTGGCCATGAACGTCGGTCAGGCCATCATCGCCCTTCTGACCCTCCAGGAAATGTATGGAGTGGCTGTGGTCAGCTGGGTGGGTCACAACTGCTGTGGTCAGCTGGGTGGGTCACAACTGCTGTGGTCAGCTGGGTGGGTCACGACTGCTGTGGTCAGCTGGGTGGGTCACAACTGCTGTGGTCAGCTGGGTGGGTCACAACTGCTGTGGTCAGCTGGGTGGGTCACAACTGCTGTGGTCAGCTGGGTGGGTCACGACTGCTGTGGTCAGCTGGGTGGGTCACCACTGCTGTGGTCAGCTGGGTGGGTCACGACTGCTGTGGTCAGCTGGGTGGGTCACCACTGCTTTGGTCAGCTGGGTGGGTCACGACTGCTTTGGTCGGCTGGGTGGGTCACAACTGCTGTGGTCAGCTGGGTGGGTCACGACTGCTTTGGTCGGCTGGGTGGGTCACAACTGCTGTGGTCAGCTGGGTGGGTCACCACTGCTGTGGTCAGCTGGGTGTAGTGTATGTAGGTTATTAAGGATGGTCCTCACCTGCTGCTGGAGGTCCTCACCTGCTGCTGGAGGTCCTCACCAGCTGGTGGAGGCCCTCACCTGCTGCTGGAGGCCCTCACCTGCTGCTGGAGGTCCTCACCTGCTGCTGGAGGCCCTCACCTGCTGCTAGAGGTCTTCACTTGCTGCTGGAGGCCCTCACCTGCTGCTGGAGGCCCTCACCTGCTGCTGGAGGTCCTCACCTGCTGCTGGAGGTCCTCACCTGCTGCTAGAGGTTCTCACCTGCTGCTGGAGGCTCTCACCAGCTGCTGGAGGTCCTCACCTGCTGCTGGAGGCCCTCACCAGCTGCTGGAGGCCTTCACCTGCTGCTGGAGGTCCTCACCTGCTGCTGGAGGTCCTCACCTGTTGCTGGAGGCCCTCACCTGCTGCTGGAGGCCCTCACCTGCTGCTGGAGGCCCTCACCAGCTGCTGGAGGTCCTCACCTGCTGCTGGAGGCCTTCACCTGCTGGTGGGTACGGCAGTTATGAGTGAACTGAGTAATATGAAGGGACGTTGTGTAAACCCATTGCTGCCACATCACTTCTTGTTTTCGTTAACCACGAGCGACTGAGTGTGTAACGATGACGTCACAGTTGTAATGGTAAGTCACGACAGGTGTAACGCGTCACGCTATCCTTCTGGACGGTTGAACAGATGGTTCTCGTCAGCTGTCACCAGCTGGCTGTGTTGCAAGGGCCACCTACGCCCCCCCCCCTCTCTCTCTCTCTCTCTCTCTCTCTCTCTCTCTCTCTCTCTCTCTCTCTCTCTCTCTCTCTCTCTCTCTCTCTCCCATCTGGCTATCGGCAAGTATCGTGACTACACTGCGCAGTGAGCTAACACTTCAGTGGCTGTCAGTTGTCACTCCTCTGTCCGGCCCAGGCAGCTGTCTTTTCCCTCAGCCTCGCCCGCACGCGGGTTGCACATCTTCAGCCTACCAACGTACAGTATCATCCACTCCGCACGCACGTAACTCGCTCGTGGCAAATCTACGTTTTCCTGCGTTGAGCGCTACGCCCTAGCCTTAGTTCTTGCCCTAGCCCTAGCCTTAGCTCTTGCCCTAGCCCTAGTTCTTGCCCTGGCCCAAGCCTTAGCTCTTGCCCTAGCCCTAGTTCGTGCCCTTACCCTAGCCTTAGCCCTAGTTCTGCCACTTGGCAAAGTCGCTTGTGAAGCACAGTGTTTCTTGAGCCGGCGGCAGCGCCCGACGTTCACAATTCCGCAGTTGTTAAGGCAGCGCGTCTCTCCTGTTGACCCAAACTTCTGGTAAAGTGAATCTTGAAACTTGGGAAGATTAGACTTCTAGTGAAGCGGGAGGACCATAGTGAAGCGTGAGGAACCATAGTGAAGCGAGAGGACCATAGTGAAGTGTGAGGACCATAGAGAAGCATTAGGACCATAATGAAGCGTGAGGACCATAGTGAAGCGTGAGGACCATAATGAAGCGTGAGGACCATAGTGAAGCGTGAGGAACCATAGTGAAGCATTAGGACCATAATGAAGCGTGAGGACCATAGTGAAGCGTGAGGACCATAGTGAAGCGTGAGGACCATAATGAAGCGTGAGGACCATAGTGAAGCGTGAGGACCATAATGAAGCGTGAGGACCATAGTGAAGCGTGAGGACCATAGTGAAGCGTGAGGACCATAATGAAGCGTGAGGACCATAGTGAAGCGTGAGGACCATAGTGAAGCGTGAGGACCATAATGAAGCGTGAGGACCATAGTGAAGCGTGAGGACCATAATGAAGCGTGAGGACCATAGTGAAGCGTGAGGACCATAATGAAGCGTGAGGACCATAGTGAAGCGTGAGGACCCGAGAAAGAATGGACAGCTTATGATATTATTGTTTTTCCTATGATACCAAGATGATTAATATTGTCCTCGACTTACACTGACGCTCGTCATCTGGGAAAGACAATGTTATATTATACTGGAATATTTTGCCTCTAGCAAGACTGCGATGGTTTGGCCTCCAGCAGGACTGTACTGGGATTGTTTGGCCTCCAGCAGGACTGTACTGGGATTGTTTGGCCTCCAGCAGGACTACACTGGGATTGTTTGGCCTCCAGCAGGACTACACTGGGATTGTTTGGCCTCCAGTAGGACTACACTGGGATTGTTTGGCCTGCAGTTAGGAAGGAGCAGTGAGACCCTCCATCAGTTGCCGTCCCATATTGTAGACGTGTGTGTGTTGCAACGCTGCACAGGACCAGCACACATTGTGTAACGGTAGAACACATATGTAATGATGTATCTTTGATCTATTGTATCATCATTATTGTACACACCTGTACACTGTATTGTACTGTACTACCCCCTCACTCCCACTCATGTACCTCCCTCCCACCCCCCTCACACCCACTCGAGTATCTCCCTCCCATCCCCCCCCTCACACCCCACTCTAGCACTACCATTCCATCCCCCTCACACCCACTCTAGCATCTCCCTCACATTACCCTCACACTTACTCTAGTACCACCCTCCCATCCCCTCACACCTGCTGTAGAACCACCCTTCCATCCCCCCTCACACTCACCCTAGCACCACCCTCCCCTCTCCCTCACACACCAGCCCACTCCACCCACTCATGCACCACCTTCCTCACCACTCACAACCACTTTAGCACCGCCCTCACATCCTCCTCACACCCACTTCTAGTACTTCCCTCACATCTCCCTCACACCCTCCCAGTCACTGCCTTCCCGCCCCCCCCCCCACGCCCACAATAGCCCCAGCCCCCCACACACCCCCACACACCCCACAGCCAACTCAAAGCAAGGCTGCATGAAGACCTAGAGGGACGTAGACACCCCGGCAGGGTGAATGTGGCTGATGGTTTCCACATAACGTAGATGCACACGTTGGTAAAGGGTAAACATGACCCAGCTGCGTACAGGAGAGCCAGTGGGAGGTTAGCTTTCACCACTGGAATTGTATACAACCTTGATTACCATAGTGGTGTTGTGGCCACAAGACCGTGTCATAGATACAGAGACCTGAGTGAGATGGCCTTATAGACTCGTTGACCAGAGTTAATGTTATGAAGATATAAAAAGAAAGTATAATATTGTGAAGGGGTTGTGAAGGGGTTGTAATGATGTTTTGGGGGATTTTATTTTCTTCACGTGTGGAGGATGTTGTAACATTGTAATATCCTACAACCCTCCGGAAGTGATACATTCAGACAATGTAAGTCCCCTCACATCATGGCTACACTAATACTTCTCTGACTTCTGTTATCACAAAGGAAAGATTATTCTCTTTATTTTATTTATTTATTCATTTATTTTTATGTATTAATTTTTCTATTTATGTTTATATATTTATTTTGAGTATCCAGCTGCACAGTTGTTATCAAACTGATAGGGAACTTTTCCAATCCACATTTTCCTGTAAGATGTCAATAACTTACCTCACTACTGCATGGTATTTTACTACCAGCCGTTGAGCCGGAGGGAGAGGTGGGTGGGGAGATGTCCATTTAAACCTCGTTATGGACCAACATGGCCACTGTTGTCTGACCTTCCCATGTATTGGCCAGGTACACTGTTACCACTCTCCCTTCCCCACCCTTCACACCCACTCTAGCACCACCCATCCCATCCCTCACACCCACTCTAGCACCACCCATCCCACCCCTCACACCCACTCAAGCACCACCCATCCCACCCCTCACACCCACTCTAGCACCACCCATCCCACCCCTCACACCCACTCTAGCACCACCCATCCCACCCCTCACACCCACTCTAGCACCACCCATCCCACCCCTCACACCCACTCTAGCACCACCCATCCCACCCCTCACACCCACTCTAGCACCACCCATCCCACCCCTCACACCCACTCTAGCACCACCTATCCCACCCCTCACACCCACTCTAGCACCACCCATCCCTCCCCTCACACCCACTTTAGCACCACCCATCCCACCCCTCACACCCACTCTAGCGCCACCCATCCCACCCCTCACACCCACTCTAGCACCACCCATCCCACCCCTCACACCCACTCTAGCACCACCCATCCCACCCCTCACACCCACTCTAGCACCACCCATCCCACCCCTCACACCCACTCTAGCACCACCCATCCCACCCCTCACACCCACTCTAGCACCACCCATCCCACCCCTCACACCCACTCTAGCACCACCCATCCCACCCCTCACACCCACTCTAGCACCACCTATCCCACCCCTCACACCCACTCTAGCACCACCCCATCCCTCCCCTCACACCCACTTTAGCACCACCCATCCCACCCCTCACACCCACTCTAGCGCCACCCATCCCACCCCTCACACCCACTCTAGCACCACCCATCCCACCCCTCACACCCACTCTAGCACCACCCATCCCACCCCTCACACCCACTCTAGCACCACCCATCCCATCCCTCACACCCACTCTAGCACCACCCATCCCACCCCTCACACCCACTCTAGCGCCACCCATCCCACCCCTCACACCCACTCTAGCGCCACCCATCCCACCCCTCACACCCACTCTAGCACCACCCATCCTACCCCTCACACCCACTCTAGCACCACCCATCCCATCCCTCACACCCACTCTAGCACCACCCATCCCAACCATCCCACCCCTCACACCCACTCTAGCACCACCCATCCCACCCCTCACACCCACTCTAGCGCCACCCATCCCACCCCTCACACCCACTCTAGCACCACCCATCCCACCCCTCACACCCACTCTAGCGCCACTCACAGTCCCACATTTTCACCCTAAAATATCGCCATTGTCCCTGCTACTCTCCCAGATTGCCGCCCACACTTACCTTCTCCTGGACCACTGCCTCTCACAGCCATCCCTCACCTGGACCACCGCCTCTCACAGCCATCCTTCACCTGGATCACCGCCTCTCACAGCCATCCTTCACCTGGATCACCGCCTCTCACAGCCATCCTTCACATGGACCACCGCCTCTCACAGCCATCCTTTACCTGGACCACTGCCTCTCAGCCATCCTTCACCTGGACCACTGCCTCTCACAGCCATCCTTCACCTGAACCACCGCCTCTCACAGCCATCCTTCACCTGGATCACCGCCTCTCACAGCCATCCTTCACCTGGACCGATGCCTCTCACAGCCATCCTTCACCTAGACCACTGCCTCTCACAGCCATCCTTCACCTGGAGCACTGCCTCTCACAGCCATCCTTCACCTGGACCACTGCCTCTCACAGCCATCCTTCACCTGGACTACTGCCTCTCGCAGCCATCCTTCATCTAGACCACTGCCTCTCACATCCAGCCTTCACCTGGACCACCGCCTCTCACAGCCATCCTTCACCTGGACCACTGCCTCTCACAACCATCCTTCACCTGGACCACTGCCTCTCAGCCATCCTTCACCTGGACCACTGCCTCTCGCAGCCATCCTTCATCTAGACCACTGCCTCTCACAACCATCCTTCACCTGGACCACTGCCTCTCACAACTATCCTTCACCTGGACCACCGCCTCTCAGCCATCCCTCACCTGGACCACTGCCTCTCATAGCCATCCTTAACCTGGACCACTGCCTCTCACAACCAGCCTTTACCTGGAGCACCGCCTCTCAGCCATCCTTCACTTAGACCACTGCCTCTCAGCCATCCTTCACTGGACCACTGCCTCTCACAGCCATCCTTCACCTGGACCTCCGCCTCTCACAGCCATCCTTCACCTAGACCACTGCCTCTCACAGCCATCCTTCACCTAGACCACTGCCTCTCAGCCATCCTTCACCTGGAGCACCGCCTCTCAGCCATCCTTCACCTAGACCACTGCCTCTCACAGCCATCCTTCACCTGGACCACTGCCTCTCACATCCATCCTTCACCTGGACCACTGCCTCTCACAGCCATCCTTCACCTGGACCACTCCTCTCACAACCATCCTTCACCTGGAGCACCGCCTCTCACAGCCATCCTTCACCTTGACCACCGCCTTTCCCAACCTTCACCTGGACCACTGCCACTCACAACCATCCTTCACCTGGACTGCTGCCCCCCACAACCAGCCTGCACCTGGACCACAGTTAAACGCAGTGAACCTTCACACGCTTCATTTTCAGATTTTGCCTACACTTGAACCACTCCCACAGCCAGCAAGCACTTGGTCCATTCCCATTATCAGCCTGCACGTGGATCATGGACCACTCCCACAGCCAGTCTACTCCAGGGCCAATCCTACTGCTAGCCTGTCAACCTGCATCTGGACCCTTCCTGCACCTAACCAACTCCAGGGTCGCTCCCAATGTCAGCCTGCACCTGGGCCGCTTCCAGTGCCAGCCTGCACCTGGGCCGCTCCCAATGCCAGCCTGCACCTGGGCTGCTCCCAGTGCCAGCCTGCACCTGGGCCGCTCCCAATGTCAGCCTGCACCTGGGCCGCTCCCAATGCCAGCCTGCACCTGGGCTGCTCCCAGTGCCAGCCTGCACCTGGGCCGCTCCCAATGTCAGCCTGCACCTGGGCCGCTCCCACAGCCAGCCTACTCCAGGGCC
>NC_092231.1:28225698-28240698 GCF_036320965.1 Panulirus ornatus | reverse complement strand
GCACACCCTTCCCTGACCATACTGTACCTGGCCCACCCTTCCCTGACCATACTGTACCTGACCCACCCTTCCCTGCCCATACTGTACCTGGCCCACCTTCCCGTGCCCATACTGTACCTGGCCCACCCTTCCCTGACCATACTGTACCTGGCCCACACTTCCCTGCCCATACTGTACCTGGTCCAACCTTCCCTGCCCATACTGTACCTGGCCCACCTTCCCGTGCCCATACTGTACCTGGCCCATCCTTCCCTGCTCATACTGTACCTGGCCCGCCCTTCCCGTGCCCATACTGTACCTGGCCCACCCTTCCCTGCCCATACTGTACCTGGCCCACCTTCCCGTGCCCATACTGTACCTGGCCCACCCTTCCCTGCCCATACTGTACCTGGCCTACCCTTCCCTGCCCATACTGTACCTGGCCCACCTTCCCGTGCCCATACTGTACCTGGCCCACCCTTCCCTGCCCATACTGTACCTGGCCCACCCTTCCCTGACCATACTGTACCTGGCCCACCCTTCCCTGACCATACTGTACCTGGCCCACCCTTCCCTGCCCATACTGTACCTGGCCCACCCTTCCCTGCCCATACTGTACCTGGCCCACCTTCCCGTGCCCATATTGTACCTGGCCCACCCTTCCCTGACCATACTGTATCTGGCCCACCCTTCCCTGACCATACTGTACCTGGCCCACCCTTCCCTGCCCATACTGTACCTGGCCCACCTTCCCGTGCCCATACTGTACCTGGCCCACCCTTCCCTGACCATACTGTACCTGGCCCACCCTTCCCTGACCATACTGTACCTGGCCCACCCTTCCCTGACCATACTGTACCTGGCCCACCCTTCCCTGACCATATTGTACCTGGCCCACCCTTCCCTGACCATACTGTACCTGGCCCACCCTTCCCTGACCATATTGTACCTGGCCCACCCTCCCCTACCCATACTGTACCTGGCCCACCCTTCCCTGACCATACTGTACCTGGCCCACCCTTCCCTGACCATATTGTACCTGGCCCACCCTTCCCTACCCATACTGTACCTGGCCCACCCTTCCCTGACCATACTGTACCTGGCCCACCCTTCCCTGACCATACTGTACCTGGCCCACCCTTCCCTACCCATACTGTACCTGGCCCACCCTTCCCTGACCATGTTGTACCTGGCCCACCCTTCCCTGACCATACTGTACCTGGCCCACCCTTCCCTGACCATACTGTACCTGGCCCACCCTTCCCTGACCATATTGTACCTGGCCCACCCTTCCCTACCCATACTGTACCTGGCCCACCCTTCCCTGACCATACTGTACCTGGCCCACCCTTCCCTACCCATACTGTACCTGGCATACCCTTCCCTGACCATATTGTATCTGGCCCACCCTTCCCTGACCATACTGTACCTGGCCCACCCTTCCCTGACCACATTGTACCTGGCCCACCCTTCCCTGACCATACTGTACCTGGCCCACCCTTCCCTGACCATATTGTACCTGGCCCACCCTTCCCTGACCATACTGTACCTGGCCCACCCTTCCCTGACCATATTGTACCTGGCCCACCCTTCCCTACCCATACTGTACCTGGCCCACCCTTCCCTGACCATATTGTACCTGGCCCACCCTTCCCTGACCATACTGTACCTGGCCCACCCTTCCCTGACCATATTGTACCTGGCCCACCCTTCCCTGACCATACTGTACCTGGCCCACCCTTCCCTGACCATACTGTACCTGGCCCACCCTTCCCTACCCATACTGTACCTGGCTCACCCTTCCCTGACCATATTGTACGTGGCCCACCCTTCCCTGACCATACTGTACCTGGCCCACCCTTCCCTGACCACATTGTACCTGGCCCACCCTTCCCTGACCATACTGTACCTGGCCCACCCTTCCCTGACCATATTGTACCTGGCCCACCCTTCCATGACCATACTGTACCTGGCCCACCCTTCCCTGACCATACTGTACCTGGCCCACCCTTCCCCTGACCATATTGTACCTGGCCCACCCTTCCCTGACCATACTGTACCTGGCCCACCCTTCCCTGACCATATTGTACCTGGCCCACCCTTCCCTGACCATACTGTACCTGGCCCACCCTTCCCTGACCATATTGTACCTGGCCCACCCTTCCCTACCATACTGTACCTGGCCCACCCTTCCCTGACCATACTGTACCTGGCCCACCCTTCCCTGACCATACTGTACCTGGCCCACCCTTCCCTGACCATACTGTACCTGGCCCACCCTTCCCTGACCATATTGTACCTGGCCCACCCTTCCCTGACCATATTGTACCTGGCCCACCCTTCCCTGACCATACTGTACCTGGCCCACCCTTCCCTGACCCATACTGTACCTGGCCCACCCTTCCCTGACCATACTGTACCTGGCCCACCCTTCCCTGACCATACTGTACCTGGCCCACCCTTCCCTGACCATATTGTACCTGGCCCACCCTTCCCTGACCATACTGTACCTGGCCCACCCTTCCCTGACCATACTTGTACCTGGCCCACCCTTCCCTGACCATACTGTACCTGGCCCACCCTTCCCTGACCATACTGTACCTGGCCCACCCTTCCCTGACCATACTGTACCTGGCCCACCCTTCCCTGACCATATTGTACCTGGCCCACCCTTCCCTGACCCATACTGTACCTGGCCCACCCTTCCCTGACCATACTGTACCTGGCCCACCCTTCCCTGACCCATACTGTACCTGGCCCACCCTTCCCTGACCATACTGTACCTGGCCCACCCTTCCCTGACCATACTGTACCTGGCCCACCCTTCCCTGACCATATTGTACCTGGCCCACCCTTCCCTGACCATACTGTACCTGGCCCACCCTTCCCTGACCATATTGTACCTGGCCCACCCTTCCCTGACCATACTGTACCTGGCCCACCCTTCCCTGACCATATTGTACCTGGCCCACCCTTCCCTGACCATACTGTACCTGGCCCACCCTTCCCTGACCATATTGTACCTGGCCCACCCTTCCCTGACCATACTGTACCTGGCCCACCCTTCCCTGACCATATTGTACCTGGCCCACCCTTCCCTGACCCATACTGTACCTGGCCCACCCTTCCCTGACCATATTGTACGTGGCCCACCCTTCCCTACCATACTGTACCTGGCCCCACCCTTCCCTGACCACTATTGTACCTGGCCACCCTTCCCTGACCATATTGTACCTGGCCCACCCTTCCCTGACCATATTGTACCTGGCCCACCCTTCCCTGACCATACTGTACCTGGCCCACCCTTCCCTGACCATATTGTACCTGGCCCACCCTTCCCTACCCATACTGTACCTGGCCCACCCTTCCCTGACCATATTGTACCTGGCCCACCCTTCCTGACCATACTGTACTGGCCCACCCTTCCTGACCATTGTACCTGGCCCACCCTTCCCTGACCATATTGTACCTGGCCCACCCTTCCCTGACCATACTGTACCTGGCCCACCCTTCCCTACCCATACTGTACCTGGCCCACCCTTCCCTGACCATATTGTACCTGGCCCACCCTTCCCTACCCATATTGTACCTGGCCCACCCTTCCCTGACCATACTGTACCTGGCCCACCCTTCCCTGACTATATTGTACCTGGCCCACCCTTCCCTACCCATACTGTACCTGGCCCACCCTTCCCTGACCATACTGTACCTGGCCCACCCTTCCCTACCCATACTGTACCTGGCTCACCCTTCCCTGACCATATTGTATCTGGCCCACCCTTCCCTGACCATACTGTACCTGGCCCACCCTTCCCTGACCACATTGTACCTGGCCCACCCTTCCCTGACCATACTGTACCTGGCCCACCCTTCCCTGACCATTTTGTACCTGGCCCACCCTTCCCTGACCATACTGTACCTGGCCCACCCTTCCCTGACCATATTGTACCTGGCCCACCCTTCCCTACCCATACTGTACCTGGCCCACCCTTCCCTGACCATACTGTACCTGGCCCACCCTTCCCTGACCATATTGTACCTGGCCCACCCTTCCCTGACCATACTGTACCTGGCCCACCCTTCCCTGACCATACTGTACCTGGCCCACCCTTCCCTACCCATACTGTACCTGGCTCACCCTTCCCTGACCATATTGTACGTGGCCCACCCTTCCCTGACCATACTGTACCTGGCCCACCCTTCCCTGACCATATTGTACCTGGCCCACCCTTCCCTGACCATACTGTACCTGGCCCACCCTTCCCTGACCATATTGTACCTGGCCCACCCTTCCCTACCCATACTGTACCTGGCCCACCCTTCCCTGACCATATTGTACCTGGCCCACCCTTCCCTGACCATACTGTACCTGGCCCACCCTTCCCTGACCATATTGTACCTGGCCCACCCTTCCCTGACCATACTGTACCTGGCCCACCCTTCCCTGACCATACTGTACCTGGCCCACCCTTCCCTACCCATACTGTACCTGGCTCACCCTTCCCTGACCATATTGTACGTGGCCCACCCTTCCCTGACCATACTGTACCTGGCCCACCCTTCCCTGACCACATTGTACCTGGCCCACCCTTCCCTGACCATACTGTACCTGGCCCACCCTTCCCTGACCATATTGTACCTGGCCCACCTTTCCCTGACCATACTGTACCTGGCCCACCCTTCCCTGACCATATTGTACCTGGCCCACCCTTCCCTACCCATACTGTACCTGGCCCACCCTTCCCTGACCATACTGTACCTGGCCCACCCTTCCCTGACCATACTGTACCTGGCCCACCCTTCCCTGACCATACTGTACCTGGCCCACCCATCTTTTCTATCCTCATTGTACCAGGTTCTCGACGCCTCACATCACGGCTTCTGGCGATCCCTAGTGGCAAGATCTTGTCGTCTGTGTGTTGGTAGACACACACACACACACACACACACACACACACACACACACACACACACACACACAGACACACACACACAGACACACACACACACACACACACACACACACACACACACACACACACTCCCTCCCTGGGCTTGTGTTTAACGCCCTCACGAAGTGTATGGGTCCCGTGTGGTTGGAGGAGCCACACGTGCGCATCCTGCAGGTAACGATGGGGTCGTCGTACTGTTCTCTCTGATGCCAGGCTCAACACTGCCAGCCCCCCCCCCTCCCCTGCACGCAAGACTCACTGACCTTGACCTTAGGCGGGTCGTTGTCGTTGACCTTGGTGTTAGCGATAGGGTTCGTTGACCTCAGGTGTTGGCGTTGGTCGGTGTGGTTGACCCCTGCGTTTAACATTAGGGGGATCATTGTCGTTAACCAAGAGGTCATCCAGGACTCGCTAGTCCAGGTGTACACACGTGACCTCCTGGACTACCCACCATGGTCAGGGTTGACCTGGGAAAGCGGAGACCTTCCCAGGTCTTCCAGATTCCAGTAATGGCCTGCTGGAAGATGTAGGCTGACGTCTTCAGTATTATAATGCTATGCTTCTTCTGTAGAGGCGACTTCGTGTGGTTCATTCCAGGTACGACAACCCCTACGAGTGCCATTGCCTGACCTTTGACCTGATTAGGTCAGAGGTCAGGTCTTCATGCCTTGACGTGGCGCCGTAAATGTTCAAAGAGTTTCATGAGTCTTGTTGATCCATCACTGCCAGGTATTGAATGTGGATTGCCAGTGACGTAACCAATGTGTGATCTCCACATGCCTCCTGAAGACCATCCACCTGCCTCCTGAAGACCTTCCTCCTGCCTCCTGAAGACCTTCCTCCTGCCTCCTGAAGACCATCCTCCTGCCTCCTGAAGACCTTCCTCCTGCCTCCTGAAGACCCGTCCCCCTGACTCCAGAAGACCTTCCTCCTGCCTCCTGAAGACCATCCTCCTGCCTCCTGAAGACCATCCACCTGCCTCCTGAAGACCTTCCTCCTGCCTCCTGAAGACCATCCTCCTGCCTCCTGAAGACCATCCACCTGCCTCCTGAAGACCTTCCTCCTGCCTCCTGAAGACCATCCACCTGCCTCCTGAAGACCATCCTCCTGCCTCCTGAAGACCATCCTCCTGCCTCCTGAAGACCTTCCTCCTGCCTCCTGAAGACCCGTCCCCCTGACTCCAGAAGACCTTCCTCCTGCCTCCTGAAGACCATCCTCCTGCCTCCTGAAGACCTTCCTCCTGCCTCCTGAAGACCATCCTCCTGCCTCCTGAAGACCTTCCTCCTGCCTCCTGAAGACCTTCCTCCTGCCTCCTGAAGACCATCCTCCTGCCTCCTGAAGACCATCCCCCTGCCTCCTGAAGACCATCCTTCTGCCTCTTGAAGACCCGTCCCCCTGCCTCCTGAAGACCATCCTCCTGCCTCCTGAAGACCATCCTCCTGCCTCTTGAAGACCTTCCTCCTGCCTCCTGAAGACCTTCCTCCTGCCTCCTGAAGACCATCCTCCTGCCTCCTGAAGACCTTCCTCCTGCCTCCTGAAGACCCGTCCCCCTGACTCCAGAAGACCTTCCTCCTGCCTCCTGAAGACCATCCTCCTGCCTCCTGAAGACCATCCACCTGCCTCCTGAAGACCTTCCTCCTGCCTCCTGAAGACCATCCTCCTGCCTCCTGAAGACCATCCACCTGCCTCCTGAAGACCTTCCTCCTGCCTCCTGAAGACCATCCACCTGCCTCCTGAAGACCTTCCTCCTGCCTCCTGAAGACCATCCTCCTGCCTCCTGAAGACCTTCCTCCTGCCTCCTGAAGACCCGTCCCCCTGACTCCAGAAGACCTTCCTCCTGCCTCCTGAAGACCATCCTCCTGCCTCCTGAAGACCATCCTCCTGCCTCCTGAAGACCTTCCTCCTGCCTCCTGAAGACCATCCTCCTGCCTCCTGAAGACCATCCTCCTGCCTCCTGAAGACCTTCCTCCTGCCTCCTGAAGACCTTCCTCCTGCCTCCTGAAGACCTTCCTCCTGCTTCCAGAAGACCATCCTTCTGCCTCCTGAAGACCATCTTCCTGCCTTCTGAAGGCCATCCCCCTGCCTCCTGAAGACCTTCCTCCTGCCTCTTGAAGACCATCCCCCTGCCTCCTGAAGACCCGTCCCCCTGCCTCCTGAAGACCTTCCTCCTGCCTCCTGAAGACCATCCACCTGCCTCCTGAAGACCTTCCTCCTGCCTCCTGAAGACCATCCTCCTGCCTCCTGAAGACCATCCACCTGCCTCCTGAAGACCTTCCTCCTGCCTCCTGAAGACCATCCACCTGCCTCCTGAAGACCTTCCTCCTGCCTCCTGAAGACCATCCTCCTGCCTCCTGAAGACCTTCCTCCTGCCTCCTGAAGACCCGTCCCCCTGACTCCAGAAGACCTTCCTCCTGCCTCCTGAAGACCATCCTCCTGCCTCCTGAAGACCATCCTCCTGCCTCCTGAAGACCTTCCTCCTGCTTCCAGAAGACCATCCTTCTGCCTCCTGAAGACCATCCCCCTGCCTCCTGAAGGCCATCCCCCTGCCTCCTGAAGACCTTCCTCCTGCCTCCTGAAGACCTTCCTCCTGCTTCCAGAAGACCATCTTTCTGCCTCCTGAAGACCATCTTCCTGCCTTCTGAAGGCCATCCCCCTGCCTCCTGAAGACCTTCCTCCTGCCTCTTGAAGACCATCCCCCTGCCTCCTGAAGACCCGTCCCCCTGCCTCCTGAAGACCTTCCTCCTGCCTCCTGAAGACCATCCTCCTTCCTCCTGAAGACCATCCTCCTGCCTCCTGAAGAACCATCCTCCTGCCTCCTGAAGACCATCCCCCTGCCTCCTGAAGACCAGCCTCCTGCCTCCTGAAGACCATCCTCCTGCCTCCTGAAGACCATCCCCCTGCCTCCTGAAGACCATCCTCCTGCCTCCTGAAGACCATCCTCCTGTCTCCTGAAGACCATCCTCCTGCCTCCTGAAGACCATCCCCCGTACTCCTGAAGACCACCCCCCTGCCTCCTGAAGACCATCCCCCTGCCTCCTGAAGACCATCCCCCTGCCTCCTGAAGACCATCCTCCTGCCTCCTGAAGACCATCCTCCTGCCTCGTGAAGACCTTCCTCCTGCATCTTGAAGACCATCCCCCTGCCTCCTGAAGACCATCCTCCTGCCTCCTGAAGACCATCCTCCTGCCTCCTGAAGACCATCCTCCTGCCTCCTGAAGACCATCCTCCTGCCTCCTGAAGACCTTCCTCCTGCCTCCTGAAGACCTTCCTCCTGCCTCCTGAAGACCCGTCCAATAAACAGTGTAATGGATTTTATTTCAGTATTTTTGATGAGTTGTGTGTCTTTTATGACGTCACCATGACCTTTGACCTTTGGTTTCTGAGATGAAATAGACAGAAATATTTGAACCTTCCCAGCTTCTTTGACCTCAGTGTCAGACCCAGCTTAGTCCCTGACCCAGCAGAGGTCATGGGACATTGGAAAGGACATGTCACCCTGTGGGTATCACGGGACCTGAGAAAGGTCACGAGACTGTGAAGAGGTCACGGGACTTTGTAAAGGTCAGGGGACCATGCAGATGTCACAGGCCCTTGCTAAGGTCACGGGACGCTGCAGACGCCATAGTACCTTAACGGTGAGTGGACATGGGAAGGACTGACGACAGGAGATGTGCTGGTCCATGACGAGGTAACCTGCTCTGGATTACCAAGAAATCGTTGAAGCAGGATGGACGGAGAGAGAGAGAGAGAGAGAGAGAGAGAGAGAGAGAGAGAGAGAGAGAGAGAGAGAAAGAGAGAGAATCATCCAAGATCGTTCCTTCTCTCTTATTAAGACTTAGTATAGAGAGGAGGGTTGGTTTGGATGGTCATCTCTGTATTTGTTTGTCTCTTTTTGGTATAGAGAGGAGGGTTGGTTTGGATGGTCATCTCTGTATTTGTTTGTCTCTTTTTGGTATAGAGAGGAGGGTTGGTTTGGATGGTCATCTCTGTATTTGTTTGTCTCTTTTTGGTATAGAGAGGAGGGTTGGTTTGGATGGTCATCTCTGAATTTGTTTGTCTTTTTTTATATGTTCGTCTATGGTTTGATTTGTTGACCGTGAGTTGAAGATGGACCTACAAGAGGTAGAGCCAGACCAGGACGTAAGAAGGATGGGCATTGTGCAAGTTGTTTGTAGTAAACATGTCTGGTTATAACTCCTACCATAGTGTTGTTTACAGGTAGACGTTGTTTGCTATATTCTGGGTCATTCCTGAGATAGTCACTGCAAGTTTTTATCTTTGTTACTTTTGATAATGATTCATTAAGGCTTTTGTATTCATGATTCGTATAATTAGTTCTTAATTACATTACTTTCCATATGTCTACGTCGCTAACCATTTGTCATGTTTATAGTGGTCTGGTCATGTGACCTTGCAGAGGTCATAGCACCTAGCAAAGGTCAATGGACCTTGCAGAGGTCATAGCATCAACAAAGGTCAAGGGACCTTGCAGGAGTCATGGGACCTAGGAAAGTCATGGGACCTTGCAGGGGTCATGGAACCTTGTAGAGGGCAAGGGACCTTGCAAAGGTCAAGGGACCTTGCAAAGGTCAAGGGACCTTGTAAAGGTCACGGGACCTTGCAGAGGTAATGTGACCTTGCAGAGGTCATGGGACCTAGGAAAGGTCATGGGACCTTGTAGAGGACAAGGGACCTTGCAAAAGTCAAGGGACCTTGCAGAGGTCACGGGAAGGTCGTACGAGACGTCCCACTCCTCCTCACTTGTGACCTCTGACCTTTGATTTTTCGTTCTCGCTCCCTGCGGGAGAACTGAGGAGGGGAGGGGTGAAGGGGGGGTGGAGGAGGGAGGTTTTGCCAGACCTGGGAAAACTTAAAGAGATTTTGTGTGTGGGAGTTGGCTTGGGGGGAGGGGGGGTTGTTTGTGGCAGGGGGACACACGGTATATAAAGTGTCTTGCCAGGATGCGACCCGATGAATTTCGTAATGATCAATACGACCCGTGTGGTCTGGGTAGGGTTGGTACGCCTGAGTGCGAGACAGATGCCCCAGTAGTTATGGTAGCCCTGCTGTATATAGTTGTTTCCATGGAAATAATATATCAATATAACCTGTGTATTTCTGATGATGACGGGAACTATCGCTACGTTAATCGATACATTGTGGTACGAGAGCAGGGCTACCAGTGTGAGGCCAGACCAGCGGGGCATTTCTCAAAATGCTTCATCCATCGTGTCTTATTACTTCACACAAAAAGTGACTGGATACTTCTTTTTTTTCCCCGTATGTACGTTAATATGTGATGATTTACACAAGCAAAACCAGACTGTATTTACCGTTCATCAGAGCCCCAGGGGCCGGCCGGCCATGTGTGGCCCATGATCGTCAGGGTCGGGAGAGAGAGAGAGAGAGAGAGAGAGAGAGAGAGAGAGAGAGAGAGAGAGAGAGAGAGAGAGAGAGAGAGAGAGGCTTATGAACCCTGGGTGGACACTCACACTGAGGGGCAACCTTGTGTACACCACCGATGAGAGTATACCAGTATAACTGTACACTAGTACAACTATATACCAGTATAACAGTATAGTACACTGGGGGAAATGTATACCAGAATGACGGGATACACCAGCGGAGGTGTAGCGCATCGCCCTGGTTACAGAGTACACACACCAGTAACGCTGTGTGTATGTATTATGGCAGACCCTACGTACCTGAAGGTGTAGACTGGTGTGGCGTAGTGTCCACGTGCAGAGAGCTGTGTGTATTATGGCAGACCCTACGTACCTGAAGGCGTAGAATGGTGTGGTGGCGTAGTGTCCACGTGCAGAGAGCTGTATGTATTATGGCAGACCCTACGTACCTGAAGGTGTAGAGTGGTGTGGTGGCGTAGTGTCCACGTGCAGAGAGCTGTATGTATTATGGCAGACCCTACGTACCTGAAGGTGTAGAGTGGTGTGGCGTCGTAGTGTCCACGTGCAGGGAGCCAGGATAGTGTTTAGTGACCCTCCGGATGGCACTATCGGCTGGGACTCACTTATAAAGGATCAGATTGTGTGTCAGTATTGTTGTCGACCTTCATCGTGATACTCTGGATCCCTCTCGTACCAACGTCGAATGTCCACCATGGCCATATCCTTCCCTCACCTCATATTCTGGACTGTCATTATTCACGTTTCTCCACACTGACCCTCTGGCCTTCCACTATGTGGAGCAGCTGTACGCAGCCAGTACAGCCTTCAGGAAACGCGGCACTCGTTAGTAGGTAGCAGGTCTTCCCCAACCCCAGCCAGGACCACTTTCTCACAGCCTCCAGGAATCGCTTGAGGGAGGGACAGCCTCAGGACCAGCGCCGGACTTCAGCTAAGACCAGGACGATTTGACACAATGTGTGGGAGACTTGGTGATACTTCAACCTTCTCTGATGGATGAGGTCTTGTAGCCGGAGGTTGTGGCGGCCGTCACCATCAGAAGGTACATGGTAGGGTTGTACCATCAGATGGTACATGGTAGGGTTGTACCATCAGAAGGTACATGGTAGGGTTGTACCATCAGAAGGTACATGGTAGGGTTGTACCATCAGAAGGTACATGGTAGGGTTGTACAGTCAGAAGGTACATGGTAGGGTTGTACCATCAGAAGGTACATGGTAGGGTTGTACCATCAGAAGGTACATGGTAGGGTTGTACCATCAGAAGGTACATGGTAGGGTTGTGCCATCAGATGGTACATGGTAGGGTTGTACCATCAGAAGGTACATGGTAGGGTTGTACCATCAGAAGGTACATGGTAGGGTTGTACCATCAGAAGGTACATGGTAGGGTTGTGCCATCAGATGGTACATGGTAGGGTTGTACCATCAGAAGGTACATGGTAGGGTTGTACCATCAGAAGGTACATGGTAGGGTTGTGCCATCAGATGGTACATGGTAGGGTTGTACCATCAGATGGTACATGGTAAGGTTGTACCATCAGAAGGTACATGGTGGGGTTGTACCATCAGAAGGTACATGGTAGGGTTGTGCCATCAGATGGTACATGGTAGGGTTGTACCATCAGAAGGTACATGGTAGGGTTGTACCATCAGAAGGTACATGGTAGGGTTGTGCCATCAGAAGGTACATGGTAGGGTTGTACAGTCAGAAGGTACATGGTAGGGTTGTACCATCAGAAGGTACATGGTAGGGTTGTACCATCAGATGGTACATGGTAGGGTTGTACCATCAGAAGGTACATGCTAGGGTTGTGCCATCAGATGGTACATGGTAGGGTTGTACCATCAGAAGGTACATGGTAGGGTTGTACCATCAGAAGGTACATGGTAAGGCTGTACCATCAGATGGTACATGGTAGGGTTGTACCATCAGAAGGTACATGGTAGGGTTGTACCATCAGAAGGTACATGGTAGGGTTGTACCATCAGAAGGTACATGGTAGGGTTGTGCCATCGGAAGGTACATGGTAGGGTTGTACAGTCAGAAGGTACATGGTAGGGTTGTACCATCAGAAGGTACATGGTAGGGTTGTACCATCAGAAGGTACATGGTAGGGTTGTACCATCAGAAGGTACATGGTAGGGTTGTACCATCAGAAGGTACATGGTAGGGTTGTACCATCAGAAGGTACATGGTAGGGTTGTTTCATCAGAAGGTACATGGTAGGGTTGTACCATCAGAAGGTACATGGTAAGGCTGTACCATCAGATGGTACATGGTAGGGTTGTACCATGAGAAGGTACATGGTAGGGTTGTACCATCAGAAGGTACATGGTAGGGTTGTACCATCAGAAGGTACATGGTAGGGTTGTACCATCAGAAGGTACATGGTAGGGTTGTACCATGAGAAGGTACATGGTAGGGTTGTACCATCAGAAGGTACATGGTAGGGTTGTACCATCAGAAGGTACATATTAGGCTACAACAAAAGCAGCAGATGGTACCAGAAGATTGGAAAGGTTGTTGGAATGGTACCAGAGGGTTGGAGAGGTTGTTGGTATGGTACCAGAGGGTTGGAGAGGTTGTTGGAATGGTACCAGAAGGTTGGAATGGTACCAGAGGGTTGGAGAGGTTGTTGGAATGATACCAGAGGGTTGGAGAGGTTGTTGGAATGGTACCAGAGGGTTGGAGAGGTTGTTGGAATGGTACCAGAGGGTTGCAGTGATTGTTGGAATGGTACCAGAGGGTTGGAGAGGTTGTTGGTATGGTACCAGAAGATTGGAAAGGTTGTTGGAATGGTACCAGAGGGTTGGAGAGGTTGTTGGTATGGTACCAGAGGGTTGGAGAGGTTGTTGGAATGGTACCAGAGGATTGGAGAGGTTGTTGGTATGGTACCAGAGGGTTGGAGAGGTTGTTGGAATGGTACCAGAGGGTTGGAGAGGTTGTTGGTATGGTACCCCAGAGGGTTGGAGAGGTTGTTGGAATGGTACCAGAGGGTTGGAGAGGTTGTTGGAATGGTACCAGGAGGTTGGAAAGGTTGTTGGAATGGTACCAGAGGGTTGGAGAGGTTGTTGGTATGGTACCAGAGGGTTGGAGAGGTTGTTGGAATGGTACCAGAGGGTTGGAGAGGTTGTTGGAATGGTACCAGGAGGTTGGAAAGGTTGTTGGTATGGTACCAGAGGGTTGGAGAGGTTGTTGGAATGGTACCAGAAGGTTGGAAAGGTTGTTGGAATGGTACCAGAGGGTTGGAGAGGTTGTTGGAATGATACCAGAGGGTTGGAGAGGTTGTTGGAATGGTACCAGAGGGTTGCAGTGATTGTTGGAATGGTACCAGAGGGTTGGAGTGGTTGTTAGAATGATACCAGAGGGTTGGAGAGGTTGTTGGAATGGTACCAGAGGGTTGGAGAGGTTGTTGGAATGGTACCAGAGGATTGGAGAGGTTGTTGGAATGGCACCAGAGGGTTGGAGAGGTTGTTGGAATGATACCAGAGGGTTGGAGAGGTTGTTGGAATGGCACCAGAGGGCTGGAGAGGTTGTTGGAATGGTACCAGAGGGTTGGAGAGGTTGCTTGGGGTAGTAGTGTTAGCAGGAGAGAGCGAGACAGATGCCTTAAGCCGGAGAGGTTGACAGTAGACAGGCAGGTGACAGTCTGGATCACAAATAGACGAGCGAATGAACCAACAGACGGAGGCCAGGGTCACGTCGGTAGCCAGAAGGAAGAACATTCTGTAATTACTGAGGAGGAAGATGTGCTCTGGTCTGGTGCGTACCCGACCTTATGACTCTGTGACTTAGCTCTCTCTTCCCCTTATAGAGGAGCAGATCATTTTAATAATGGGGCCCTTTGATGTCTGATTGGTGGTGGGTGGAGGAACGTGTGTGGTGGATGATGGGCTGGGTGGATGCTGGAGGGCTTGGATGGTGGATGAAGAGGGTGGAGGTGAGCATATATTGGCAGGAGGGATAACAGAGGGAGGAGCAGGCGATCAACGATGAGATTATCTGCTGCAGGACAGCTGTAGTCCTCTGAGGTCATAATCTTGTTTGTGGTCCAGACAGGATAGTAAAGCAGGAGACACTTCCTCACCCACCGCTCACTCCGGCTCAACACCTGGTGGGGAAAGATGCTGTGATGGAACGCCATGTAGTATGGCGAGAATATACTGCCTTGGTGGGAATGTACTGCCTCGGACATTTTATAGGAAAGTGCGACTGGGAAAAGTGTTGTACTCTGGTTGTGGCCTGGTTTCCCAATGAGGACGGTCAGGTTTGAAAAACGATAAAAGAACGGCTCATTTTATGCGTTTAAACAGATTTGAAAATCCGTTTTTCTTATTTAGAAACAGACGTATTTAGTAATGATATTTATCATTGATTGGTGTATCTAATTATGGTTTACAGATATTGATAATCTTCACATGGACAACATTTGATGGTGTTCTATTCCAGTGTTCTACAACTTTGTAGGTGAAAGAGCTTTCCTCACGTTGCTGTGACATGTCCTTCATTTTAATTTCATACCGTTAATTCTGCTTGTTCTCTCATTATCCAAAGTGAAGAAATATTCATGTGGTGTGTTGTGAATTTTGAGTATTCTGAGAACATCTTTCACCTCCCTGAGTCTGCACCATTTTAGAGAGAGT